>NC_133182.1:2132500-2312500 GCF_049306965.1 Danio rerio | reverse complement strand
TTGGCGATCCAGGCAGTACAAGTCATAAAGCCCGCCTCCTCCGTGTTAATGAAGGAGACTTGAGCCCAAATAAAAACAATTATTACACTTGCAATAAAATGTCCCAGAGATGGTTCTGGTGGATTAAGGCGCTGGTTATTGTGCTGAAATAGGTGCAGATCTTCATTTTTGTAAAAAGAGACTTACCCCTGCCGGAGACTTACCCCTCAGAGCTCAGACTGACTACCTCTGCTGGACCTACTCCGGATGCCTGGACTCACTGCCCGATTTCAGCCCGAGTCAATCGAGCCAGATGCGGTGGCCGAGCGAGCCGGCGCTGCCGCATGCGAGCCAGAATCAGCCCGCGACGCCGCCAATAGGTTATGCGCAGCGGCCCGGAGCTGGCGCGATTGAATATATAAAACCCTCATATTTGTTAACGTTATTACATCCATTTGTGTTGATATGACAGCAAACGCATGCTGAGAAGTTCGGGGGGCGTGGTTTCGATAAAGCGTTTGGTTGGAAGCTCGACTCCGCTCATTTTCGCGGCTCCTCCTCTGGCTCCATCAGACAGTCCTTCTGCGCATGTCAAGGCTCCAATTTCAGCAGTCTTTTGCGACAGTTTGTGCCCGTCAAGCAGGCGTTTTGCCCTCAAGGCGTTCAATGTCAGCTGTCGCGTCGTCCATATTTTTTACAGTCATTGCTTCCTTTTTAGAGCAGAACGCCTATGGGCGCACATATGATCGCAAATGCATTTGCTATTTAAACAGCGTAGCGCAAAACGGCAAAACGACTCTTGCGCCAAGCTGAAACTAGCAAACAATAATTGCGTCGTGTCTTGCGCCACATTGCGCCGGGTGTATAATAGGGCCCATACATTTCTGTTGTTCCTCTGATGAGATATTATTAAAGCATCAGACAGCTTTAGAGGATGTTTACAGACCTCTACGTACTTTTTTGTCATGTGGTGTGACTGTCTAAGTTAAGTGTGGCCATACTGATATGAAAATACATCCCAGCTTTTCACAGTTGTTGTGTCATGATTTACACACAATCTCATAAAAATGCCACAATAGGACTATCCACTTTCATTTTCTATGAAACAACACTGGTATCACAACATAATTTCAACAATGTAAAAGAAGAATACATTGAGTACTGCACAGCTCAATCTCTGTATGCCAAATTTTTGATGTAATAAATAATAATTCAGGCTTATGTCATACATTATCGCGATCTATTGCTATTTATTTTGCATATTTGCGCATGTATGATTCATTTACACACAGCCATATCCCCCTGCAGCCCAAGACCGGTTACTCACTGAAGCTAAGCAGGGCTGAGCCTGGTCAGTACCTGGATGGGAGACCACTAGGGAACACTGGGTTGCTGTTGGAAGTGGTGTTAGTGAGGCCAGCAGGGGGCGCTCAACCTGTGGTCTGTGTGAGTCCTAATGCCCCAGTATAGTGAAGGGGACACTACACTGTCAGTGAGCGCCGTCTTTCAAATGAGACACCTCCCTCACAACCCACGGCTCTTTGTGGTCATTAATAATCCCACGGCACTTCTTGTGAAAGAGCAGGGGTGTAACCCCGGTGTCCTGGCCAGAGTCCCTCTATCGGCCCTTACGATCATGGCCTCCCAATCATCCCCTTCCACCGAATAGGCTCTATCACTGTCCCTCCACTCCACCAATAGCTGGTGTGTGGTGAGCGCGCTGGCGCTGTTGTCCTGTAGCTGCCGTTGCATCATCCAAGTGGATGCTGCACACTGGTGGTGGTGTGGAGAGAACCCCCCCCCCCATGATTGTGAAGCACTTTGGGTGTATGGCCATACACAATAAATGCGCTATATAAATACACATTACATTACATTAATTCATTTTATTTTCAGCTTAGTCCCTTTATTTATTTTTATTATTATTATTTTTAAACCTTTAATTTTGGATAGGATAGTGGAGAATACAAATAGGAAAGTATTGGGAGCTGAGAGAAGGAAAGGGTCGGCAAAGGACCACGAGCTGGGAATCGAACTCAGGTCACCTTGAGCACCATGGTATATGTCAGCGCACTTAACCTGCCGCCAGTCCCTTTATTAATCTGGGGTCGCCACAGCGAAATGAACTGCCAACTATTCCAACATATGTTTTACGCAGCCGCAACCCAACACTGGGAAACACCCATATACTCTCATTCACATATTCACTTATCTCAGATTTCAAGGAAAGTGTCATCAGCTGCTGTTTACTTTTGGCTAGACTGAACTTTTGAGAATGTGGATTAATTTTAACACTCGCAGCATCTATATATCATCAATGTAATGTGGAAAAGCGAGTGATTAAGCATATAAACATAAAGCGCCCATGACTGTTTGACCAATTTATATATGATTTATTAATTCATGATTTGGAAAATGTGAAATCACATCGTTTTAAAAGCTAGGGTGTCGGGATACGCTTTTAGTATCGCTATATCATGCAACACTCATTTATATATTGATTTCTTTATTTTTTCTTATTGTTTTAGACAACCTGTGTTTACTTTTATTGTCAATTTTGGCATATTTTGTTATTTAAACTAACTATTTGAACTAAAGTTTAAAGTTTGTGATGTTTCCACAGGGTCTGAACCAGGAGTACCCAGTGGTAAGAGATCATTGCAGTTACAATAGTACATCTATAATTGTGTATGAATATATATGATTCATTAAAATGCAGAAACATTGTATCCACAGGGCCGGCGCGTCCATAGAGCGACCTAAGCGGCCGCCTAGGGTGGCAGAATAGAGAGGGCGGCGTCCGCAACACCTCCCTTCATACCCGCGTCCTCAGTTTTATCCACGCATAGGGCGGCAGAATAGAGAGGGCGGCATCCGCGACACCTCCCTCACCACCCGCGTCCTCAGTTATATCCACGCATAGGGCGGCAGAGAAGAGAGGACGGCGTCCGCGACACCTCCTTTACCACCCACGTCCTCAGTTATAGCCGTGCATAGGTCGGCAAAATAGAGAGGGCGGCGTCCGCGACACCTCCCTCACCACCCGCGTCCTCAGTTTTATCCACGCATAGGGTGGCAGAATAGAGAGTGCAGAGTCCGCGACACCTCCCTCACCACCCTTACCACCCACGTATTCTGTTTTATCCACGGATAGAGCGGCAGAATAGAGAGGGTGGCGTCCGCGACACCTCCCTCACAACCCGCGTCCTCAGTTTTATCTGCGCATATACTGCCACTTTCGTTTTTACTTTCGGGTTGAGGGCGGCGTGATCGTCTTCTGCCTAGTGCAGCAGTTCAGCTTGCTCCGGCCCTGTGTATCCATTGTGTGTGTGTGTGTGTGTGCGTGTGTGTTATGGGTATTACGCACATATTAAGTATACAGTATAACACATTATGACTCTTTCCTTGCTTTTTATTTATGTATGTTTCCAGAAGTCACGACTGATGGTGAGAGCTCATTACAATTCTTTTATCTTCTTCATTTGTGTATCTTTTTCCTAAAGCATAACAGTTACATGTTTAATTCACTTTTTTCAGATCTTATAATATATATATATATATATATATATATATATATATATATATATATATATATATATATATATATATACACACACACACACACCGTTGAAGTCAGAATTATTAGCCATTGATTTTTTTTCCTTTTTTTTTATATTTCCCAAATGATGTTGAGCAGATTCAGGAAATGTTCACAGTATGTCTGATAATATTTGTTCTTCTGGTGAAAGTTTTATTTGTTTTATTTCGGCAAGAATAAAAGCGGTTTTTAATTTTTTAAATTAAAGATTTTTTAATTTTTTAAACACCATTTTAAGGTCAATATTATTAGCCCCTTTAAGCTAAATTTGTTTCTGATAGTCTACAGAACAAACCATCATTATACAATAACTTGCCTAGTTACCCTAATTACCCTAGTTAAGCATTTAAATGTCACTTTAAGCTGTATAGAAGTGTTTTGAAGAATATCTAGTCTAATATTATTTACTGTCATCATGGCAAAGAGAAAATAAATTCTCTCCGTTAAACAGTAATTGAGGAAATAATAAGCGTGGGGGCTAATAAATATTTGTTTAAACTTTAAAGTTGAGTTAACTTTATAATGATGCTCACATTTGATGCTAATAAGGTTTTATTAGTTGATGTGGTTTAATGTATTTACCGATTCATGTTCGTTAACCTTAGTTAGTGGAAATAAAGTAATTCGTTTGTTAGTTGATGTTCACCAAATCACCAAATGTTTAACTATGATCATTAAATGCTGTATAAGTGTGCTGTTCAGTATTAGTTAATGTTAGTAAATGATTTAAATAATGGAGCATTATTGTAAAGTGTGACCTAATAATGAATAACTATGTATGTTAAACTTCCTTTAAATATACTAAAGTTCATGTTCAGGCGACGCGGTGGTGCAGAAGGAAGTGCTGTCGCCTCGCAGTAAGAAGGTCACTGGTTTGAGCCTCAACTGTGTCAGTTAGCGTTTCTATGTGGAGTTTGCATGTTCTCCCCGCATTCGCCTGGGTTTCCCCCACAGTCCAAACACATGCGGTACATGTAAACTGGGTAGGCTAAATTGTCCGTAGTGTATGAGTGTGAATGAGTGTGTATGGGTGTTTCCCAGAACTTTGTTCATTCATTCATTTATTCATTTTCTTGTCGGCTTAGTCCCTTTATTAATCCGGGGTCGCCACTGTGGAATGAACCGCCAACTTATCCAGCACTGGGAAACATCCACACACATTCACACTCATACATTATGGACAATTTAGCCTTGCCAATTCACCTGTACTGCCTGTGTTTGGACTGTGGGTGAAACCGGAGCACCCAGATGAAATTCACACCAACATGCAAACTCCATACAGAAACGCCAACTGACCCAGCCAGGACTTCCAACTTCCAACCAGCGACCTTCTTGCTGTGAGGTGACAGCTCTACCTACTGCGCCACTGCGCCACCCAGTTCATGTTCATTTAATCTAATCTAATGTTCATTTTAGATGTATAATTAATGTTTCAGTTGCATTCTCATTTAAAAACATTTCCACATATAATAATAAACAACACGATCCTGTTTCCACAGAGCTTTTAAAAGAAGAGCAAGATAAGATGCTTTCAGACTGTTTTCTCAAGCTTCATCTGTAATTAGCATTTCGTTTTTATTTGCCTGAACATCCACAGACTGGCAGGATTTGCATGTCCTAATTATGAACTCATTTTCTTAAAAGAAATACAAGCAAACATGCAAAGTGGGGTATTCGGGGAACAGAGGCAGGGTTATAGTGCAGATGTTCATCTCACTCTGCTTTTACACAGGTTTCAGTCCTACAAATATTCACAGTCAGATGAAGTTCAAGAAAGGGTCGGTTCACTGAATGTTGTCTGGTTTATACAAATTATTAATTTTAATTAATTTACGATGAGATGTGACTGAGTGAACTCACTTGTGCTGAGCACTATAGCACTATATATATATATATATATATATATATATATATATATATATATATATATATATATATATATACAGTGGCAGGTTGTGACGTCGCTTTACAGCAAGAAGGTCGCAGGTTTGAGCCTCGACTGGGTCAGTTGGTGTTTCTGTGTGGAGTTTGCATGTTCTCCCTGCTTTCACCTGGGATTTCCTCCGGGTGCTCCGGTTTCCCCCACAGTCCAAAGCTATGTGGTACAGGTGAATTGGGTAGGCTAAATTGTCCATAGTGTTTGTGTGTAAATGAGTGTGTGTGGGTGTTTCTTGGAGATGGGTTGCAGCTAAAAGGGCATCCGCTGCGTAAAAAACATACCCCATAAATTGGCGGTTCATTCTGCTGTGGCAACCCCAGATTAATAAAAGAACTAAGCCGAAAAGAAAATAATGAATAAATAAATATATATATATATATATATATATATATATATATATATATATATATATATATATATATATATGTATATATATATATATATGTATATATATATATGTATATATATATATATATATATATATATATATATATATACACATACACTAGGGGTGTCACGATTTCGATTTTTAATCGAAATCGATCGAGATTTATGCTCAACTTCGATTATCGAATCAAAAAATAGAATCGTCGATGCTGCCACGCCCCCATGTCACGTCAGCTTGGCTTGCCAAGCGGGAAAAAACAGGCTTGTTGAAGTGCTTGTTAAACTGCAGAACCAGGAGACCCGTTGACAGAACTTTTTTATAAAAACCTTTTTTTTTACACACTCAGGCCCTGTTTACACTGTCTGTGTTTTTAAATGGCATTTTAGAAGGACAACGATTTGACATCCACAGTGGCGTGTAGCATTTCTGAGCAGCTCTCCTTCCTCTCTACCACTGACACATACAGACGCACACACAGCCATGCGCTCGAGACAGCAGGTCCAGGCAGTCAGAGGACTGCTTCAATCTTTCACACTTGTACTTAGTCATTTTAGCGAACACCTCAGATACTGTTGGCTGGTTCCTGTTGGTTGTGCGTCTTTTTTACCGACGCCCTTATAACGACACAGATCATTGCCTATTCACGAGTCCCGCAGAAAAAGTGATTGACAGGTGGTAATTATGTGTGTAACTTACCTTTATTCATTTACTGTATGATTTGTTTATGGGTAAAACAAAGACCATGCAGGTCAGGTAGTTTAAACGGTAGGCTACTAATAATTAATTGGTCATTAATTAATTAATTATTCATAATCGAATCGAATCGTGCCTTTAGAATCGAAAATGTAATCGAATCGAGGATTTGGAAGATCGTGACACCCTTAATATACACACAGTTGAAGTCAGAATTATTAGCCCCTCTGTTTATTTTATTTCCCCGTTTTCTGTTTAACAGAGAGCAGATTTCCTTAACACATTTCTAATCATAATAGTGTTAATAACTCATCTCTAATAACTAATTTATTTTCTCTTTGCCATGATGACATTAAATAATATTAGAATAGATTTTCTTCAAGACACTTCAATACAGCTTACAGTGACATTTAAAGGCTTCACTAGGGTAACTAGGGTAACTAGGCAGGTTAGGGTAATTAGGCAAGTTATTGTATAATGATGATTTGTTCTGTAGACTCGAAAAAATAGATACTCCAAAAATAATTCAGCAGAAATCTGCACACTTTTACCAAAATTCTCAGCAGGAATAGCAAAAAACGTCTGCAGATTCAGTCTGGCCCTAACCATCACTATCAGGTCCAAAAGCAGTGGACCAATCAGAAGAGATTGGAGGCTGGGCAACTGCTGCAAGCTTCTGTTTCTAGCATGAAGGCTATCATCTTTTCTTTAAACTATAGACAAGTTATTTTGGGGCTTTATATTAAAGGAAAACAATTCCTTAAATCAACTTTTTTTGCATAAAGCTCATTTAATTTATTGGAAAGTTTTTAAACACAAATGCAAATATACTCAATGTAAGCCTAATTTTTATTTTTTTTTTTTTAAATGAGAACTAGCTCTTTATTTAAAAACCATCACAGACTCTCAACTTATATAACAAACTTATATAACATGTGCTTTATTTATTATTCTGCAATGATTTGTTTTATCTTTGTCATGTCCCCTCGATTATTATTATTTTGTTTCTTTCTCTATCTCGTTGTCTTTATTTTGATTTACCTTTATTATATTTGTTCTAAATTTGTTACATAATAATAATTAATAATAATAATAATTCCTTACATTTATATAGTGCTTTTCTGGGCACTCAAAGCGCTTTACACAGTGGGGGGAATCTCCTCATCCACCACCAGTGTGCAGCATCCACCTGGATGACGCGACGGCAGCCATTTTGCGCCAGACCGCACACCACACACCAGCAGATTGGTGGAGAGGAGACAGTGATGCAGCCAATTGAATATGGGGAGGGTTAGGAGGCCATGATGGACAAAGGCCAGTGGGCAGATTTGGCCAGGATGCCGGGGTTAAACCCCTACTCTTTTTCGAAGAACATCCTGGGATTTTTAACGACCACAGAGTCGGGACCTCGGTTTAGCGTCTCATCCGAAAGACGGCGCTCACTGAGCAGTATAGCGTCCCCGTAAATTTGTTACGTTCCACTTATTTCAAAAAAGTAATATTCCTATTGGGTGATGCAGTGGCGCAGTGGGTAGCACGTTCTCCTCAAAGCAAGAAGGTCACTGGGTCGCTCGTTCGAATCTTGGCTCAGTTGGCGTTTCTGTGTGGAGTTTGCATGTTCTCCCTGCGTTCTTCCTCCGGGTGCTCCGGTTTCCCCCACAGTCCAAAGACATGTGGTACAGGTGAATTGGGTAGGCTAAATTGTCCTTAGTGTATGAGTGTGTGTGTAAATGTTTCCCAGAGATGGGTTGCGGCTGGAAGGGCATCTGCTGTGTAAAAACTTGCTGGATAAGTTGGCGGTTCATTCCGCTGTGGCGACCCTGGATTAATAAAGGGACTAAGCTGACAAGAAAATGAATAAATGAATGAATATTCCTATTGATTGTACCATACTTCTTTCAGTTTTGTATCCGTATTTGTTGTAATGTACTGTTGTTATTGCAATGAAAAATAAATAAATAAATGTTACAGCAAAAATGTCACAGCAAAAAAAAAAAAAAAAAAAAAGATGACTCAGTGTACAAAGGGATAAATGTTGGCGTCACACTGCCCTCTAGTGATTGTTTACATTTACATTACACAAAGCAGCTAACAATAAAGCACTCACAGTTCAGGTAATTCAGAGCCGACTCAAGAGACAATATCTTTATTTATCATGTACTATTTTGATGAAGAGCTTTATAGACATTGCAAACTGCAAACTAGCTTTGTATTATAAACCCATGTATGTTCAGTGGTTTATCTCTTGTGATTTAACATGCAAAACAAACCCCTTATATACATATACATCATGAACATGCATGTGCTCATTCGCATAACTAATGATGCGCTTCAGTGTTTATGTTCAGCAGATCATCAGTAAAGATAAATCTCCAGTCCAGTGCGGATCTGACTGACCCCCAAATCAGAGACAAACTGCTGGAAGAGGTGCGTGCGTGCGTGTGTGTGTGTGTTTCCTAAAGCTTCTTACAATAAATCCTCACATTATATCCTGCATTAAATAAATTTGGTATGCAATACTGGTTTGCTTTAATTCATCGTTGGGTGAAACGTGGACGTTAAAAAGTGTCATTTCCATTTACTTGGAAAAAGTTAACTATTTGATTAGTTTAAAATTTGACCCAAAATTTGGGTCTAGTTATGTTTTTGAGTGCATTTCTGAAATTATATAAAATTGCTGGGTTGTTTTAAATATCAAATTGTTGTTATTTAAAATATAGACAAACCCAACTGTTGGGGTAAAATGTGTCATTTAACACACGTGTTGTCCACATCTGACCAAACATTGTGTTAAGACAACCCAGCATTTTAACAGTGTACTCTAAAAATGCTGGGTTAACTCAACTCAGATATGGGCCGACCCAACAGTTGGGTTAAAATCTAATTTAAATAAATAAATAAAAATGTTTGTTGATATTTGATCAAACCTTTGATTATTATAAGCCAGCATTTTTTACAGTGTATACTGTATATGATGTACTCTGGGTGGTTTAACCCAACGTTGGGTCAAATATAGACAAACTCAATCATTTTATGTTAAAATGTAATTTAATTTTAATTTTATATCATTAAAAAAATGTCAATATTTGACACAACTTTGGGTTAAAATGACCCACCATTCTCAGAGTGTATATGTGATGTACTCCAAAAATGCTGGGTTGTGTTACCCCAGTGCTGGGTCAAATATGGTCAGACTCATCAATTATAAAAGTTATAAAAGGTGCTATGAATATAACTTTAAAAAGCTGTTGAGTTTGCCCATATTTGACCCAATTTGATTAATACAACCCAGCATTATTAGTGTATATATGTTGTACTCTCTATATATGATGTATTGTTAAACATGGGCAAACCCAACTAAATTTAAACTGAGTTAAAAAACGTTATGTTTGTCCATATTTGACGTAATATTAGTAGGTGACGCGGTGGTGCAGTAGGTAGTGCTGTCGCATCACAGCAAGAAGGTGGCTGGTTTGAGCCTCGGCTGGGTCAGTGTGTGTTTCTGTGCGGAGTTTGCATGTTCTCTCTGTGTTGGCGTGGGTTTCCTACGGGTGCTCCGGTTTCCATCACAGTCCAAAGACCAGCGGTACAGGTGAATTGGGTAGGCTAAATTGTCCGTAGTGCATGAGTGTGTGTGTGTGTGAATGAGTGTGTATGGGTGTTTCCCAGTGATGGGTTGCAGCTGGAAGGGTATCCGCTGCGTAAAACATATGCTGAATAAGTTGGCGGTTCATTCCGCTGTGGCGACCCCGGATTAATAAAGGGACTAAGCCAAAAAGAAAAGCCAAATGCTGTATTGTTAAACCTGGGCAAACCCAACATTTAAATTGAATTAAAAACATTAATTTTGTCCACATTTTGACGTAATATTGGGTTAAAATGAGCCAGTATTGTGTGTGTGCACTGTCAGTGAATGAACTGAATGACGCAGTATGGTTTCCCTCAGCTGGGGTCGGCGCTGAAGATTTCTCCAGTGAGTGTGAACTGGATTCAGCCTCCAGTGGAAAGCAGCACTGAACCTCCAGCAGACACACAATGTAGATTCACACACACACACACACACATTATATATATTATATTATGTGTGTATTAGTTCAGTATGTGTCTATTAAGTTTATAATTCATTGTTTACAGGCCCTTGAAGGTCTTCAAGCAAACATGCCTCACATCACTTCATCATCCAGCAGTTGCTCATGGATAAATTATATATATATATATATATATATATATATATATATATATATATATATATATATATATATATATACACACACAAAATTTGGCTATTGGCTGTTTTAAACTTAAACAACAGCAATGTTTTTAATAATTGTGAGCATAAAACCAGTATATGGGTAAGAATAACCAACAATAACATGATCAACTTTAATTTCATGTCATTAAAATATCAAAATATCATGTTCTATGAAGACATTGTGTAAAATCTCTGCGAAAAATTTATTCAGTTTGTATTAGGAATATGCATTTCTAAGAGATTAATTTGATCAATAATAAAGGTGATTTTCTCAATATTTTTATCATCATCAGATTCAATTTTCAATCGATGTATCTCAGCAAAATATTGTCCCAATAAAACACACAGAAATGGTTAATTAATGGGATTAAGAGTCACTATTTATATTTGTTTTATTTGTAGTGAAATATATTTTGTTAAATAGTTGTAATATATGCTTTACTTTATTTTTTGTTTGTAACAAATGTCTATCACTGTATTATATTATATTATATTATATTATATTATATTATATTATATTATATTATAGTACTTTATTCTCATTTCAAAAGTGCACTCTGGCTTTATTAACATATAAATATATTTTTTATTAAATTATGTTCCTGAAAAATCACATTATTTTTATTATTACACAAGCACAAAAATAAATACACCAAATACTTAAATAATTTAGGAATAATTAATTGTTTTAGGCAGTTAGAGTTATATTTAATTAAAGTTATATTTAATTTAATTTTGTATCTTAAATATAGCTTATATTTTTTCTTTCTTTTTTAAATTCTGCATTTTAAGCATTTATTAATTTAAAATCAAATTGTCAGCATAAATCCAGAGTTTTCTCTGCATCATAAATATTAAATCAAAAATGTATTAAACATCAAAATAAAACTATATAAAAAGATTTATAGAATTGAAATAACAAATGAGCACAATTATTTATGTTTTAATGACAAATATATAAATATTGCAGGTTTGTTAAGTGGAAACATAAAGCTGCACTGTTTTAACCCAGCATTATTTTGTTCGTCCATATTTGACACATCGAGCTAAAACAAGCCAGCCTTTTATGTGTGAACTGTACTTACTGTAAGCCACCAAAGTGTGGCGCTCTAAGCTTAGTATTCAATTGATAGAGCTTCTTAACTTTATACCACACATCTAAAATTAAAGTAGATAGTGATTAACTATTAATAAATGTAAAATAGATTTAGAAAGTGAATATTAAACCAACTTATTAGGATCATAAATAATATACAGTTTGCAAATCTGAAAACAATAGTATACTATAATAATATTCATTCATTTTCTTGTCGGCTTAGTCCCTTTATTAACATGGGGTCGCCACAGCGGAATGAACCGCCAACTTATCCAGCATATGTTTTACACAGCGGATGCCCCTCCAGCTGCAACCCATCTCTGGGAAACACCCACACACATACTCACACACTACGGACAATTTAGCCTACCCAATTCACTCATACCACAGGTTTTTTTGGACTTGTGGGGGAAACTGGAGCACCCGGAGGAAACCCACGCCAACATGTGGAGAACATGCAAACTCCACACAGAAATGCCAATTGACCCAGCTGAGGCTCAAACCAGCGACCTTCTTGCTGTGAGGTGAACGTGCTATTCAAATATCATATACTGTAACAATATTATTTTAGTCTGATATTGATGACAAAGTGCTTGAAAAGGCTTATAAATATATAAAATATAAATAAAAAATAGCAAATGAAGTTAATATTACATAAACATCTAATAATAATAATAATATAATCAATACCATAATGCAAAAATGTAATCGTATAATAGAATTAATATTGATGTAATTTAATACATTGAGATGTTTATAAATCATTTAAATATTAAAATATTCTGCATTAATTTATTTTTGAACTAGCATAATATTCTAAAGACATATTATAAACAAAATACAAGCAATTAAGCAACATTATAAAATAAAATAAAAATATTTCTGTAATAATTGCTCTGAAACGTCAGGATTAAGAGCTGTCAATGTGATATTAAATGATTAAATATAAACGTTATTCAGCATAACTCAGTTTAAAAAATAATAAGTATGAGCTATGTAAAACTAATACAAAAAATACAACATTAAATTAATGAATAATATAATACTTGGTGTATTTATTTACAATATTAATTACAATATTTAACACAACCGTTAAAGCAATAAAATTCAGTGAATATTAAAATCACACTAAATATTTGATCTACATTCAAACAAATAAATCCACTAAATGATAAAGAAAATCCAAGATGATCCTCAGGGAGTTTCAGTTTTCAGCGTTTCTTTCTTTTATCTGTAAATAATAAAGTATACGTTAATTAATTAAAAATAAAAACATCAATAATTAATATAATATAAAATTAATATATTATTTTATTTATATAATATTTATAATTTATTAATATAAATGTAATAATATAAACTGAAATAATACAATGAATAATACATATCCACTGAATGAAGTAATAATATTTAAAAATAAAATAGTTCAAATAATTAACTAAATTAGTGCAAAATATCAATAAAACACTGATTGCATCAGATATTTCATCATTTGGCATTTCTTTATGCATTTTTAAACTACGTTACAAGGGAAAACAAGAACTCTTGTTTTCTGTTTAGTCTGTAATACACACGTTCATGGAAATGTTTCTCTATTGCTGCGTCCCAATTTCCTTACTATCCGTCCTCAACAGCATTCAAAAATAGAATTAGCATGTCCCAAATCATAATCTGCGTCTGAAATCATCTACTAATCAAATATGAGCAATTTGAATTTACTATGACCATCAGTAAAGTGTGCTCTATATCAGTGTCTCCCAAAAGTGGGTCGCGGGAACATTTTCAGTGGGTCGAAGAGTGTTTGGTCAAAAAAAACAAAAGTAACATTTTTTACTTATTTTGCTTATGCCAGACTTTTATTATGAAATGCATGCGCGACAACCCTACCGTTTTACAAGTGAAATTTCATTTCATTTTTGCAACAAATAGGGTATATGCCAAGCTAGTGCTGTTCCTATGCTGATACACTTCCGGTGAGCTGTTATTGTGAACTTTTTTCCATTTTATACGGTTCCTTATACAGCATGGATGTTGTAATGTCAATAAAATACATTCAGTTAAATAAACTTTAGCATTTATTTAGTTGCTCAAGCGTAAAACGAGACAAAAAGCTGTTTACTCGCACGCGCCCGTCAGAATCGGCAGGCTAACGCAGAAGCTCCATTGAATATACTGGGGTAAAATAAATGCTCATATTATAAAGACATGGCGGGGGAAATGTAATGTAATGCAGTGCTTCTTGTACAATCTGAGACCCACTTTAAATCGGATATCACTCAGCCAGTGGAAATCGCTGATTTTTAAAGAAAACAGACCTTAAACGCACCGAATTTTGCATTGGCATTCAATTTGCCGGAAGCGCTTAACCCAGGTTACTGGCAAATTAAAAGTCCTATTAGCATGCTTCGGCATATACCCCATATGTCGAAGCGTAAGTACAACCCCTAGTAAGTAAAGTATGGATATATATATTGACGACAAAAAAGACTTAAAGCCTCTGTGTCATATGTAGTGAGGTGCTCTCATAAGAGAAACCTTCCAAATTAAAGCAACACTTAGAAACCAGTAAACATGTTTTATTAACAGTTTATTATTAACAGTATTTATCGTTTTTACTTTGTAATATTTATATCATTTGATCCAATTTGTTAAATGACAGCAATAAAATATTGTTTATTTTTATTATATATAGCCTTGGTGAATTTCTTATGATGTATCTGTCACTACTTTTTTATGTTAATAAATGAATGCAAATTAATTATAATTAATAAAATTGTATTATAGCTCCTAAAAATTTGGGTCGCGGCTTAATGATCATGTAAAAATGTGGGTCCCATGGCCAAACCAGTTGAGAACCCCTGATCTATATAGTATGAATAGGAGTATAATGTAATTTGGACATTCTACACTGTCAGAAATAAAGGTACAGGTGCTGACACTGGAACAGAACCTTTTTTAAAGATACATATTTGTACCCAAATAGTCCAAAGTGGTACCTAAAAGATGCATATTAGTATCCAAATGTACCCAAAAAGTTCCTTTGAGGTACCATTATGAACTTTTGCAAAGGTACTGCCCCAGTGACAGCTCCCGTACCTTTATTTCTGAGAGTGTATATTCAGTATTTGTAAAAATCACATGAGCTACCGAGAGGGGTCTGGATGCAGACCTGGTGCAGTGCAATCTGAGCTGCATCCAATGCTTTTTAATGCGCTCACCTAACCCCACCCCTAACCCTATCTATCACAGTGACATCACCCACTCCATTGAGTGCATTGTGTCTGACATTGCATTGCTAAGTGATGCAATCTCAGCTTGCATCATAAAGGCTGCATCCAGATACTATTGGACCTACCCGCTAATATTACCCACATTACATGATGGTTGATTCTCAATATGCGTTCTTAAGTGATCTTGCATCCCTGTGTTCCAGTATATCTTCATCATCAACCAGTAAAGTTCAGTGATAAAACTCAAGACTACAATAACAGTGGACCCATGACTGAACCCTGAGGTATTCCTGATACAGTGAATGCATCGAATGCAGATTTGAATAAAAAATATTAGATGTTAGTATCAGTATTGTTAGTTTCAAGGATATCTGTAACCTAGTGAGATAAACAGATAAAATTGGCAAACTGAGACGCAGCAAATGTTTAAAACATGAACACACTGACCTGGCGCAACTTGCTTTGGCATCACTTCCTGTTTGGGCAGTTGCGTCCAGTGCAGCGTCACGTCAGAAAGTCCTATTCGGGCCAGAGCAGATTCCAGCTGAAACAAATCTCATTTTTAAAAGGTGAATTATATTATATATATATATATATATATATATATATATATATATATATATATATATATATATATATATATATATATATACAGTTGAGGTCAAAACTATTAGAGATTTAAATTTAATTATTAGAAATTATTAAATTATAAACAATAAAATTATGAAATTTATTAGTAATAAGTGATTTATTTTTTTCTTATTCAAATATTTTCCAAATTATGTTTAACAGAGCAAGGACATTTTAACAGTGGTATATATTATTATTATTATTATTATTATTATTATTATTATTATTAAATATACACACTATTTTACAAAAGTCTTGTCATTGATATCAGTTGTAAGAGCAGCAAATAATAACTGGACTTCTAGTTGATCATCTGTAAAAGTGTCAGATGGTGGATTTCTCTACTGAATCTGTTGATCTGGATCCCAATCATCACCAATACTGCAGAAGACCAACTGTAACCAGCATGAAGCCAAGATTCTCACAGAAAATAGTCAAGTTTGGTGAAAGAGAAATCATGGTTTGGGGTTACATTCAGTATGGGGGCGTGCGAGAGATCTGCAACATGAACAACCTGAGGTATCAAGACACCTGTGCTGCCCATTACATTACAAACCACAGGAGATGGACAATTCTCCAGCAGGATAGCGCTCCTGCTCATACTTCAGCCTCCACATCAAAGCTCCTGAAAGCAAGTAGTGCTCCAGGATTGGCCAGCCCAGTCACCATACATGAACATTATTGAGCATGTCTGGGGTAAGATGGAGGAGGTGTTGAAGATGAACACAAAGAGTCTTGATGAACTCTGGGAGTCCTGCAGGAAGGCTTTCTTCTTCATTCCAGATGACTTTATTAATCAGTGATGTGAGTCATGTCAGAGATGTATGGATGCAGTCCTCCAAGCTCATGATGGAGTCAGACACAATATTCATTCTGTCTCCACTGCAGCAGGACTTTATATTCTATACTGGACATTATTTCTGTTCAGTGATGAGACTTTAGTCTGAGCAGAGCTGTCCTAATCAAATCAGTCAACATCGAGACATGATCAGACTTTATTGAGCTCAAATAAGCAAAATCTAGAGGCCTTTACCTTTCATATAAGACACTTCTGATGCCAAATCATCAACTAGAAGTCCAGTTATTATCTGCTGTTTCCTAAAACTCGAATCGGCAGTGTATATATACATTTTTTTTCCACATACACAAATTCTCAAATCATCCGTGGTGTATAAATCCAAAGATGCATGAAGATGTTTGTACACAAGATTATGTAAATATCAAAGTTTTTGCTTACACTAACTTCAGCATTCTGATGTATGTTCACTCTTCAATTTTCCACACAAAGTTGTATAAATTAGAGCCCTGATAGTAATGTTGTCATGTCAGACTGGAGAATGTTTGCGTGTCTCACCTGGGTCAGGAGCTGCACATCAGAAAGACTAAAGCTAGAGTTGAGCTTCAGTTTTACCAACGACTGCTTCCAACACGGACCTGCAAACACACACACACACACACACACACACACACACAATGCAACAGAAACTATCAGTTAATAAATCTTACAATTCTGCATTTTCTGTCATTGGCATTGAATGTTTTGATTCGGACATTAAATGTTTGTTGACAATATCTGAGACAATATCTTTAAACTTTCATTTAAAACTACACTCATCTCAGAATTGTGGGTGCATTTTGGAAATTATCCATTCATAAAACTGGCTTAAAAGCTCCTATGACATTAAAACACAATAGTATTAGATGTTAGTATCAGTATTTTTAGTTTTAAGGATATCTATAATTTAGTGTGCTCCAAAACAGGGACAACATTTGTTTAGAAAAAAAAAAAAAAACATCCAAAGCTTGCAGTTTGTCCAACACAGGCTCATTCTGAAAGTGTAGTCCCGCAGAAGTTTCTGGATACTGCGAATTATGTAGCCGGAGGTACGCATGGCTGCATTTAATTTTTTAAGCGAACGCTATGGGGCGGTATGACGTCGTTTCTTTTGGTGCTGACCGGCTGACTACTTACCCCTGTGTGGAGGGCTGTCACCAGTTTGTCCAGTTAGCTTATCGTGTACAACGACTGACTTGAGATGCAGAGAGGAGTTGATGATGATGACCGGGTTCGAGTCCGGTGAAAAGTGGTTCCAGAAATCAGGTAAGACAAAAACTGAATCCAAAAAATACAATCAACAAGTGAACAACAGGGTGAGAATTTGGTAAAATCCGAAAACGTGGTAAAAATTAGACAAGAGCTTTTATTTTTCTAGACTGCTTTTGTGACCCAATGGTTGGGTATGGGGAAGTAAGCAGGCGGGTGAATCGGTAAAATTGGTTTGGTGTAATCAATCATTCTGTCATTTAGTCAGTCCACAGCGGCCTCTTGTGGGTTTATGCGAGAACAGCGTGGGCGAGAGACATTTGAGATGCGAAAAAGCACACACAGCGGCCTCTCGCGGATTCGCCAAAACAAAAATTGCAAAAATGCGTACTTTACAGGATGTATTGCGCGGCCTCCAGAAACGTCCATGGGACTACGTTTTCAGAATGAGCCTGGGTTGAGTTTGTCCCTTCCTCCTAAAGCCTCATTCACACTACAAGCGACTCGCAGCAGTGAAGCGACAAGCGACCGTGTATTTCAACGGAGAGCAAGCAACGTCCGGCGACCTCCATCTATGTGAGTGACAGTGATTGTTGGCGACCAGGTGGGCGTGTTGAGCAACGTGACAAAGTTGAGAATCCTTTAACTTTATGCAAATGAAGAGCAACTTTCTTGAGCGACAGCCAATAAGAGCACTAGTAGAGCTCATGTGATCCTCTCTCAGCTCGCTCACAGGCCGGTTGTGTTCATATATCTACACAGACTTGCATTTGCAGCAGGTCACCACCCAGAGAGACAGGCAGCTACAAAGTTGCTGCTTGTAAGAATGAGGTATAAATGGCTGTTCTAAATTCCAAGAACGCAGAGAACGGACTTGCGTTCTTCTGGAGACCGGTCTTGCCAGGAGTCCTCAGAAGAACGAACTCGGGAGAGTGCTGTGAGAAATGAGACGCTGCGTTCTTCCTGATGGTTACATGACCTTCATGTGTTTTGAATGGAATTTCTTTTAAACATTCGACATTCATACAGCGATTTATTGTTTTCCCCCTTTTCAAAATGTATACTCTGCATTAAAACATTGTAAATATGCTCTGCACATTACAAATAAAACAGATTTTAATATGAATTTCAGCAAACACCCTTAATGTGTTTATTCCTTTATTAAGATGTCCATGCTAATGTTTATATTCACCATCTCATTTAGGAAAACTCCTTATGTAAATAAGTTACATCTCTGAACTTTAACAATAAATCTCAGCCCAGGCTCATCTTGAAAACGTAGCCCCGCGGACGTTTCTGGAGACCACGAAATTTGTCCCAGGAGGTACGTATTTGTGCAGTATTTGTTTTTGCGAATCCGCGAGAGGCCACTGTGCGCACTTTTTTTGCGTCTCGAAAGCCTCTCGCAAGCACGTGCGTGCCATTTGAGCCGTCAGCCCAGCCGGCGAGTGCGAAGAGGAGCGGCGTCACACTGCCCAGTAGCGTTCGCTTGAAAAAAACAAATGAAGCCATACGTACCTCCGGCCATGTAAATCGCTGTCTCCAGAAACGTCCGCGGAACTACGTTTTCAGAATGAGCTTGGGTTGATAAATCCAAATTAAATGCCGCACTTCCCACCTCCAGTTGCAATGACTTCTGGGACTTCTCGAGCAAGATCAGTGCTCAAGTCTGCATAGGTGCATCCTCCATATCAAGAACACATCCAGGAAGTTTCACGCATCTTCTGTTCTTGCGGTCTTGAGTATTGTAACTGAACTTTGGCAGCTGATGACGTTAAACGAGAACATGAGGACGCAGGACCGCTAAAGAATGCGTATTGAGAAACAGACATGGTCTTCTCATACTTTAGTTTCTCATCAAATCTTCTGACCAATCCAATGCTCTCGAGTATCTGACATACCCAGGGCTGGAGCTAGCTGAACTGCCGCTCTAGGCAAAGGACGATCACGCCGCCCTCAAACCGAAAGTGAAAACGAAAATGACCGGTTATCAAAGTGAAGAACCCTATTCTGCCGCCCTAGGCGCGGGTATAACTGCGGTCGCGGGTGGTGTGGGAGATGTTCAGATGTCGCCCTCTCTGTTCTGCCGCCCTAGGCGCGGATATAACTGTGGACGCAGGTGGTGCGCGAGGTGTTCGGATGCGGCCCTCTCTGCCGCCCTAGGCGCGGGGATAACTGCGGTTGCGGGTGGTGTGGGAGATCTTCGGATGTCGCCCTCTCTATTCTGCCGCCCCAGGCGCGGATATAACTGTGGATGCAGGTGGTGCGCGAGGTGTTCGGATGCGGCCCTCTCTGCCGCCCTAGGCGCGGGTATAACTGCGGTCGCGAGTGGTGTGGGAGATGTTCGGATGTCGCCCTCTCTATTCTGCCGCCCCAGGCGCGGATATAACTGTGGACGCAGGTGTTGCACGAGGTGTTCGGATGCCGCCCTCTCTGCCGCCCTAGGCGCGGGTATAACTGCGGTCACGGGTGGTGTGGGAGATCTTCGGATGTCGCCCTCTCTATTCTGCCGCACCAGGCGCGGATATAACTGTGAATGCAGGTGGTGCGCGAGGTGTTCGGATGCGGCCCTCTCTGCCGCCCTAGGCGCGGGTATAACTGCGGTCGCGGGTGGTGTGGGAGATCTTCGGATGTCGCCCTCTCTATTCTGCCGCCCCAGGCGCGGATATAACTGTGGACGCAGGTGTTGCACGAGGTGTTCGGATGCCGCCCTCTCTGCCGCCCTAGGCGCGGGTATAACTGTGGTCGCGGGTGGTGCGGGAGGTGTTCGGATGCCGCCCTCTCATTTCTGCCACCCTAGGCAGCCGCCTAGGTTGCCTCTATGGACGCGCTGGCCCTGGACATACCCCACCCCCTTCTTCCCATAGGCTGTTCATTTGATGCGCTTGAGCTCAAACACTCTTACTGGCAGAGCTGTGAGAAAAAACTAAATGCTATTGGCTGCTTTTTAAAGGGGAGGGGCTACTGTATGCCCGCCCTCTCTTCATATTTCAGTTGAGATTATGTCAAACATTGAATTAAAAATGCACATTTGTTACAATCACAGATGAGCATTGATCCTGAGAGCCACCCTGATCACCCGACTCACACCTGCAGCTTCTCCACGATGGACGTCCAGCCTGCGGCGCCTAGACTGCAGCTCTGCACAAGACGTTTGGCCAAAGGAGAAATAGTCAAGCCCAACTGAACCTGGTTTCTCTCGAGATTTTTTACTTTACTTTCATCAATTAGTGAACTTTGTTCCTCCAGTGTCGCCACTGGCTTGCATGGTTCGGGATCTGTAGAGCTGCGCATTGATGGATTTGCTCTTCAGTGTTTGGACTTCAGCAGTGAATATTAAACCACACGGAACTGAACTAAACTGAACTTCAACTCTGACAGTGTTTCAATTCACTATGATCTTCTATGTTAAGCTGCTTTGACACAATCTTCACTGTAAAAGTTCTAGAAAAATAAAAATTAGTTGAATTGAATTGACATTTCAAAGCACCTCACGTGATCTTAAACATTTTCGCACCTTCTACATACACCTCCACTTCACACAGAGTAAGCATCTTTGAGTCTCCGGGAATGAACAGACTCACATATCGACCCTCCATAAAACAACAGAGGAAGGTTGCAGAAACTCCAGCTGGAATACTGGAAATAACAGCACACCTGAAGAGAAAACAGCTTTAGTCTTCAATAACTGAGTAATAAGGGGGTTATTAAAGAGTTAGGTAATGCAAAAATGAATATTCTTATGTTACTAATTATTCACCCTCATATTATTATAAACTAGTTAGACCAGAGTTGGGGGAAACAAATTACAAGTAATGGTAGTTACGTAATAGTAAAACTTTCCTAACAAGTAAAGTAATGCGTTACTCTAACAAATTGAGTAATAATATTTGAGTTACAACAGAGACGCTGGATAAGTTGGCCGCTGTGCCGGATTAATAAAGGGACTAAGCCGAAAACGAAATTGAATGAATGAATAAATGAATGAATTTGATTTACATTCATTCATTCATTTTCATCATCTTTTCCTGGGCTGTCAGCAGTCTTAGGAGAGAACCTCAGACTTCCCTCTCACCAGGCACTTCCTCCAGCTCCTCCGGGGGAATCTCAAAGTGTTCCCAGGTCAGCCGAGAGACATAGTCCCCCTAGCGTGTCCTGGGTCATCACTGAGGCCTCCTCCCGGTGGGACATGCCTGGAACACCTTCCTAGGTAGGCGTCCAAGAGGCGTCCGAAACAAATGCCCGAGCCACCTCAGCTGACTTCTCTCAATGTGGAGGAGCAGCGGCTCTACTCCGAGCTCCTTTTGGGTGACAGAGCTCTTCACCCTGTCTATAAGAGTGCGCCCTGCCACCCTGCGAAGGAAGTTTTTTTCGGCCACTTGTATCAGAGATCTTGTCTTTTTGGTCATGACCCAAACCTCATGACTATAGGTGAGAGTAGGAATGTAGATTGACCAGTAAATCGAGAGCTTTGCCTTTCTGCTCAGCTCCTTCTGTACCACAACAGACTGGTACATCGACCGCATTACTGCTGCTGCATCACACTCACGCTCCATCCTTTCCTCACTCATGAACAAAACCCCAAGATACTTGAACTCCTTCATTTGGGTTAAAGACTTTTCTTCAACATATATAATTCTGACTTCAACTGTAATGTATTAATGAAAGGAGCGTCTCACATGGGGTTGTTGGTGCCGTTGTTCTCCAGAGAGTTTCCGATGTGAATCTGGGCTCCGTTTATTCGGTCTGCGACGCTGTTGTTAATGTTAGTGATGATTACTCTGCTAACGCGGTAAACGTCCCCCAGATCCACCCTCCACCACGGGTTACTTTGGTTAGCGGTGGACGAACACACTGACCATAACTTTGGCCCAGTTCGAGAACCATCGACGGCTCTTTCTGCAGACCAAAACCCAAAACTGGACGACTGAGAGGCGTTTCTCTTTAGCGCCAGATTATCTGCAGAAAAAAGGAACAAAATTATGATTCCAGCAAACAACGAATGTTCTCAAAATGTTCTGAAAAGGTTGTTTTAAGGTTAGTAACAAATGTTCTTCCAGTAATATAATTTGCTCTTTAAAGGGATAGTTTACCCAAACTTTATCTGCCATCAGAACTCTCACCCAATTTGTTCCTGTAGAATTTATTTTTCAAACAAAATCAGTAAATTGGTGACACAAACTCCAGCAGCGAGGGATGCAGTAGCTGAAGAAGGATTCACCTTGCTTTGATTGAACTCTTGAAATTTCTCATGATCTGATGATCTGAAAGGGGCTTGACGCGGTGGCGCAGAAGGTAGTGCTGTCACCTCACAGAAAGAAGGTCGCTGGTTCAAGCCTTGGCCGGGTCAGTTTACATTTCTGTGTGGAGTTCGCATGTTCTCCTCGCATTCACGTGGGTTTCCTCCGGGTGCTTTGGTTTCCCCCACAAGTCCAAAGACATGCGGTACAGGTGAATTAGGTAGGCTAAATTGTCCGTAGTGTATGAGTGTGAATAGTGCATATGGGTATTTCCCAGTGATGGGTTGCAGCTGGAAGGGCATCCGCAGCGTAAAACATTGGCAGTTCATTACGCTGTGGTGACCCCGGATTAATAAAAGGACTAAGCCAACAAGAAAATGAATGAATGAATAATGATCTGAAGGATTAGATAGGTTTGTATTCAGGAGAGTTGGGTATTGTTTAGGGTTATTTCAATATACCGGTGCTAAATCAATACTTTTAAAATGGTACCAGTGCAAAAACTGTGCCTGAACCAATACTAAGTTATGGTGGACAACTGTAGAAAATCTCTTATTGGACAAACAACATAATAATAATTATTATAATTTTAATAAAGCATATTTCATTAAGGTTTAAAGTACACATCAGTTCATATTTGATATATTTGAACCAAATTGCATTTATATATTTTGATCATTTGTATGAAGATTTGCATTACATTGGTTTACTGCTAACCTGTGGAATATCATGGATTGCATGGATATCAGTGATCTAATGACTTGCCTTAATCTGAATAAGACAATATTATGCTAAAGGTCTTTACATGATCCTGTTTTACATGTTACAGCATAAAGATTAATTATAACACATGTATTGATTAACCTCATTGCGTCACCGTGCTGTCTATGTTTCCTCCGGACTTTCATGTAATTTCAGGTGCTTTATTTTTAATTTTCTGACCATATTTTCTGAGTAGTCGATTTCCCATTACTCGGTTGAACTAAGGGAATCACTTTCCTCAAATCGTTTGAGTAGTCTCAACTTATTAGGATTAACAGTGTAGAGGAGGAGAAACAGAACAGGAAAATCTTACACCATGAATACACAAAAAAAAAAAAAAGCATGAAGGTGACATTCTTCTGTGCAACAAGCGAGTGTCAGAAGCATACAGTTGTGCAGCGTCCCCTTGCACTAGAGTGTTTGTGTTATTTTTGTTTGGGTGGCATCTGCTGTCAGAGAGTGATGTTGCACGTTCTCTCAGCTCATCGCTACTGAAAATAGTTTGTGTATAAAAGCAGAAAAATGTCCCAAAAAATGCTGATTATATGCACCAGTGAAAATCATTCAGGTGAGAACAACCCTTAAGTCTGAACAAGCGATGACAGAGTGTTTACTTCAGGGTGAACTATTTCTTTAAATTATTAATATTTGACTTTTGAGAGGTGTCTAAGTGTGTGAGACCATGTATTCCTTATGCACTACACAAATGCTGGGTTGCTATAATCATAATTGAACCATGATGTTTTTTTGTTCGTTTTTATTATATATGCACACACACATTGGTCAATTTAAATGTTTATATATATATATATATATATATATATATATATATATATATATATATATATATATATATATATATATATATTATTTTCTAATTTAGTTAAAATGTTATTTCTGTTTAACAAATGCTTTGGTGTGAAAAAGTACATTCTGAAATATATAAGGTAATATTCTGTGTTGTTAGTTGGGTTTTGTAATAGTATTAATCAATCAAGGCGAGGCAGTGGCGCAGTAGGTAGTGCTGTCGCCTCACAGCAAGAAGGTTGCTGGGTCGCTGGTTCAAACCTCGGCTCAGTTGGCGTATCTGTGTGGAGTTTGCATGTTCTCCCTGCCTTCGCGTGGGTTTCCTCCAGGTGCTCCGGTTTCCCCCACAGTCCAAAGACATGCGGTACAGGTGAATTGGGTAGGCTAAATTGTGTGTGTGTGAATGTGTGTGGATGTTTCCCAGAGATGGGTTGCGGCTGGAAGGGCATCAGCTGCGTAAAAACTTGCTGGATAAGTTGGCGGTTCATTCCGCTGTGGCGACCCCGGATTAATAAAGGGACTAAGCCGACAAGAAAATGAATGAATGAATTAATCAATCAAAACAAAGTTGGAAAAAAACACAATAGAACCAATGTTGGATTAATTTTTTCAATTACATTGACATTTGTAATCTAACAGTTGTGTATGTACTAGAGCTTAACGTGCTGCAATTTAAGAAAACACCCGCAATTACAAAAAATACCAGCAAATTCCGAAAAAATCTTCATCCGTTTGACCAGTCTGATCTCACGACGAAACGTTTGATCTCACATGTATTTTACGTTTTGACAGTTTAGTGGCTAATTCGTACCAATTCGTACGAGTTCAGTCGTACGAAAATGTACGATTTTAAAAAGGAGGCATGGCACCTAACCCCAACCGTCATTGGGTGATGAGCAAATCGTACATAATTGTACGAATTAGATTGTTACAAACTCATACGAGTTAGCCACTGAATCAAAAAGTTACGAATTGCCGTGAGATTGTGTTGGTTTGACACAACATCTGCTGCAAATCCTCACAACACAAACATGAATAAAACGAGCTGCATTTCACACAACACACAAAGAACGGAACACAATAGAAATGTTTCAAGGGGACCCAAGAACATGACGAATGCCGTTGAAGTTGTAGGAGATCTTCGAAAGGTGAGTTTTTTTGGTTTGTTTGTTTACCCGATACCTGTGTCGTTAGTTTTTATTAGCCTAGATAACCATAACCTCCATAACCAGGATCCGTCACGTTTTAGGGTCTCCTTGAAACATTTCTGCTTTGCTGTGTGAAATGTAGCGTGTTTTATCAATGTTTGTGTTGTGACCAATTGCTGCGCGTTTCTTCAGTTGCTTGTGTTGTGAGAATTTGTGATGCTGTGTTCACACCAGATGCAAGAGGAGCGTCAAGCGCGAGTGATTTACATGGTAAGTAAATTCAAACTCGCAAATAGACATCCTGCGGCGTGACACGCATGAATGGCACAGCACGAATGACGGGAATTGCGCGAATGGCGCGATATGCGCGAATGGAATGGCGCGAAGTGAGCGTTTTGCGAGTTTGACAAGCTTAACGCACGTTTCGCGCAAATCACTCGAGTTCAAAAATCGGAACTTAAGCGGACATTCGCGCGGCGTTAACCAATCAGGAGCTTGCTCTTGTGGGGGCGTGATTGTGACGTTAACCTGTTGTTGGTGTCCAGAGGGGAAATGCTCCAGCCGACACCGACAACAAGTCATCAAACTGGGCTGGGCTCAGTCAGAAGCACCGCTGAAAGCCTCCGTCATCCAGGTTCAGTTTCTGGAGGAGTTCATGAGCTCACAGAGCTGGATGCACCTCTGAAAGGATGCAGTGGACTCAGACAGGACCCTAAACGTATCAACGCTGTTTTTCAACATTCATAAAACACACAAACACTGTTATTTTCTCAATAAAATCCATGTTAGCCATTTAGCAACGAAGCTAGAGTCACCGGGCAGACAAAAGCCCCGCCCATCATGCAAATCCGCGTCTGTTCTGAAGTGAATTTGACACGGGATTGAAGCGAGTAAACTCAAATGATTACCCGGCTATTAACGCACAAATACATCGATTTACCCGCGTGTTCCGCGTCTGGTGTGAACACAGCATAACACATGTGCTTTCAAATCGATGTAGATCATTTCTTAATTTGCTGGTGTTTTTTTTTTTAATTGCATGTGCTTTCTTAAACTGCAGCACGTTAAGCTCTCTCGGCCACTGAAGGTATGTCCATACTTGACCCAATGTTTGGTTACGATAACCCAGTATTTCCTTACAGCATGTCTATTTATTTACGTTTTCGTCCCTGCGTTTTCTTCCTGGAAACGACTGAGCTGTTATTTGAATTAAATGATTTTAGATAAGCCCTTAATGCCATGTCAAAAGCAAATGAAGCCGGGCTGCTTTACATGTGTCCTCCTCATTGTCTGAGTCACTGAATAGTCAAATATTTAGTCAAAGCACACCTACAGTATAGCAGAACATCAAAACAGACATGCTGCACGCTAAATGATGGGTTGTATTTAACACAGTGTTGGGTCAAATATGGACAACCTAACCATTGCGTTAATTATTTTTACCTTGCTTAATTAACATTTTACAACATTTACTTTTACTTTAATTAACATTTTGTATCCCAACTGTTGAATTTGTTCATATTTGACCCAAAGATGGATTGAATTATACAAAACATACTTTAAATCATTGTAAATGTTGCACTGGGTTGTATTAACCCAGACAAACTCAACAGCTGGGTGAACAATTTTTAATTGAAATTACTTTTAAATGAACCCAATTGTTACAAAAACAGACAACAACTAATGCTAGTAAAAAGTAAATAAATGTTACACTCTAACAAAATATTTTATAATAGCACACTGTTGGGTCAAATAAAAACAAACCCATTTCTATTGTATTACCATAATTGTTTTACATTACACTGAATAAACGTTTTTAACTAAACTGTTGTGTTTGTTCCTATTTGACCCAATGCTGGTACAAATATACTTTAAATCATTGTTGATTATGCACTATGAAATAATGGGTTTTATTGACCCAGTCAAACTCAAACTCAACAGCTGGGTTAAACTTTTAATTAAAATGAAAAGTTAATTAAATTTTAAATTTGACCCGATTATCCCCAAAACAGACAACAAGTTAAATAAATGCTAAACGTTAAAATATTTTGTTGTATTAACGTAGTGTTGGGTCTAATATGGACAACTCAACCATTTGGTTAATTCTTTTACAATTCAGTTTATTACAAATTTTGTAAATCAAATTTTGGGTTGGTCAATATTTGACCCAGCGATGGATACCCACGTTTCAGCATTTGTTAGTGTCTACAAAACATAATTAAAGTCATTGTAATTCATGAACTATAAAATAATGGGTTGTATTAACCCATTCAGATATGGACAAACTCAACAGCTGGGTTAAAACTTTCAATTGAAATTCAATTGGAAAATAAATTAACCCAATTATCCCAAAACAGACAATAAGTTATAAAAATGCTACACTAAAATATCATGGTGTTTTA
This sequence comes from Danio rerio, assembly GCF_049306965.1. NCBI lineage: Eukaryota > Metazoa > Chordata > Actinopteri > Cypriniformes > Danionidae > Danio > Danio rerio. Next base: position 2,284,292 of record NC_133182.1, on the reverse strand, counting down.
ACCCAGTGATGGGTCAAATATGGACAACATTTGGTTAGTTTTTTGACATTCAATTTCATTTACACTTTGTTACCCAACTGTTGCACTTGTTCATATTTGACCCAGTGGTGGTATTAGCGTTGTAAATATTGCACCATAAAATATTTTAACCCAGTTAAATATAGACAAACTCAACAGCTGGGTTAACACTTTTGATTACATTTTTACATCCTAAAAACTCCCAAATGCTGTAATAACCCAGTGTTGGCTCAAACATGGGCAACCTGACCATTGGGATATTTTAAATTAAATTTAATAGACATTTTGCAACCCAATTGTTGGGTTCATCCATATTTGACCCAAAGACAATATTTTATCCACAACCCAGCATGTTTAGTGTACAAAACATACTTTAAACCATTGTTAATCTTGCACTATAAATGTTGGGTTGTATTAACCCAGTCAAATATGGACAGATTGGATTAAAAAAAAAATTTAAATGTAATTATTTAATGAACAAGTTAAATAGATGCTTTAAAACTTTGTGTTGCATTAACCCAGTGTCGGGTCAAAAATGGACAACCCAACCATTTGGTTAATTTTTTGGACATTCAGCATTTTGTAACCTAACAGTTGGGTTTGTCTATATTTGACCCAATCCTGCTACAAATATACTTCATGCACTATTAAAATGATGGATTGTGTTAACTCTGTCAAATATGAACCAACTCAATAGCTGGGTTAAAATCTTTCATTTAAATTTATTTGGAAAAAAAGGAATTATTCCAATTATAACAAAAAATAAATAAATAATACACTTTAAAAAAAAAAAAAAAACATTGTAATAACCCAGTGTTGGGTCAAAAATGAACAAACCCAATCACGGGGGGTTACATTAACAAACAATTTATGGGTTAGTTCATATTTGACCCAAAGATGGATTAAATCATACAAAACATATGTTAAATTATTGTAAACATTGCCCTATAAAATTATTTGTAGTAACCCAGTTAAATATTCACAAACCCAACAACTGGGTAAAAACAAAAGTAACTGAAATTTAATTGAAAGAGAAAATGTTTACTCAATGATCACAAAAACTAAATGCTACACTGTAAAAATGCTGGGTTGTAATTAGCCCGTTGTTGGGTCAAATATGGACAAACCCAATTATTGGGTTCATTCATTCATTCATTCATTCATTTTCTTGTCGGCTTAGTCCCTTTATTAATCCAGGGTCACCACAGCAGAATGAACCGCCAACTTATCCAGCACGTTTTTACGCAGCGGATGCCCTTCCAGCCGCAAACCATCTCTGGGAAACATCCACACACACAGACACTCGTACACTATTAGCCTTCCCAATTCACCTGTACCGCATTTGTTTGGACTGTGTGGGAAACCGGAGCACCCGGAGGAAACCCGCGCCAACACAGTGTTTTAATAAATGTAAATTAGACATGCACTAAAGTCCTGAAATCTCACCTTCCGCTCTGTTCACCTTCATCTGAACCCAGAAAAGCCCTGTGAAAACAATGGAGAAATACTGAATGAGGCTCAGAAAATGCATTAGTGTACTGTTAGAATCATGCTTTACATTACACGAGGAGAAGACGACGGCACAACAAAAATAAACATGCACAGCTTAAATATGCAGTTATTAATTATTTTCTTATTCATATTATTTGATTTGATTTTTTAATTATTATTATTATTATTAGGGTGATGCAGTGGCACAGTAGGTAGTGCTGTCGCCTCACAGCAAGAAGGTCGCTGGGTTCTTTCTGTGTGGAGTTCTCCCTACGTTCGAGTGGGTTTCCTCCGGGTGCTCCGGTTTCCCCCACAGTCCAAAGACATGCGGTACAGTTGAATTGGGTGGGCTAAATTGTCCATAGTGTGTGTGAATGTGTGTATGGATGTTTCCCAGAGATGGGTTGCGACTGGAAGGGCATCCGCTGAGAAAAACGTGCTGAATAAGTTGGAGGTTCATTCCCCGGTGGCAACCCCAGATTTATAAAGGGACTAAGTCGAATGAATGAAAATGAATGAATTATTATGATTATTATGTGTTTTTAATTATTTTTATTATTGAATGTTTTTGCATAAAAAAAGCTAAAAAAAAATGTAGATGCTACCTTTAAAGGTGCTAAATAATAATAAAGTTTATTTTAATTATTCCTCCTGTGAAATTCATCCTTTTTCAAGATTTTCGATCATTTTCATTGTTTTTTTTTATATTTTTTTATATTTTTTATTTTTATTATACAGTATATATGTTATATATTTATTGTGGAAAGTCTCATTTTTTGGCTTGAATAAAATGTAAATAATAATAATTTAAAATGAAAATATTCAAAAAACATTTTTTAAACTGCTGTGATCAATATTATTTTCCCCTTAACATTTAAGATCCCCCTTTTTTAATTGTCTACAGAACAACCCACTGTTGCCTAGTTAACCCTTTAAACGTCACTTTGAACTGAATACTAGGACCTTGACAAATATCTAGTCAAATAGTATGTGATGTCATCACAGTAAACATAAAATCAAGTTCTTAGAAAAGAGTTATTCAAATTATTCTGTTAAAACAGCCCAGGAGAGAAAAACAAAGCACAAATAAAGTTGTCTTGATTTCTATTTATTGAAAAACAGGACTATACGGTTGAGTGTCAGTAAAGTGTTTCTGGATCTAACGGTCATCTTGTAATCATGAAGGTATAAGACAAACAGAAGCTGATTTACTCACACAGTAAAAGCGGCAGGAGAGTGCTGTGGAAACGCCCGCTGTTCATCTCAGCTGTGTCTTAATTCTGTCAGATGAGGATGTGAATGAAGAGACAGAGAAACGAGACACTTGTTTAACTTTACATAGTGTGACTGTCAATCACATGATCAGCGGCGGGTGGCCAATAGTAGATATATGCTCACATTTTATTATGGATGCATAAAAAATAAAAGGTGTGATGAGTTTTGTGGTTTAGTGAGTTATTTAACAATAAAAGTGAAGTGATGTTCGACCAATTCAACAACGTCCTACTCAGGCCCGGATTGGCTAATCGGGAGGACCGGGAGAATTCCCGGTGGGCCGGTCTGTTTTTTGGCCACGAGGGCCGGTGTCCCTAGCTGCTTGCACTCTCAGCAGTCACACTTTTTTCTTCTATTTATTTATTTGACCATAGCTTTACTCTTTTTAATCATTATTTTGCTGCAGTGCCGCTCTTTTTATTTATTTTCTCGCAGCCCCGTGAGAAAAATGCAGCCTGCAGGTTAACTAACGTTAATGATGATGATGTAATGTAACCATCGACCCCAAACAGCGGCACCTCAGTGAATATAAGAATTAGAATAAAATGAATAATACACCTGCTCAATGAAAATCAAATGATTCACTACATTAATAAATCTGACATAACTTGATCAGAAATCTAAAAATAGGAGAAAAAGATTGAGCCATCAAAAAAAAGTAGTGCTGTGTCTTGAGGGTCGCAAGTCATAAGTTATTTTTTACTCTGACTGTAATAGTGCCAATGTGGTCCAGTGGTAAGCACATTGCATTTCAATGTCGCTGACCTGTGATCGAATCTGCCAAGAGAAATCTTTTTTTTTTTCGATTTTATTGTTAAGACATAAAATACTGTTAGGGCTGTTGAACATTTGAATTTCTAAAGCAGCAGTTTTCTTGAAAAAGATGTGATAGTGCCATTAGTAACTGAATTGGAATCAGTCGTGAACTGAACGGGCCGGTCTGGCTTAAAACTCCAGGGCTGAAAATGAGTCCCACTCCGGCCCTGGTCCTACTGTTCATCTGCATGAGGAGTCTCCCGCCCGTCAGAAACACTTGCTGTACAGGAAAAACTGTACATGCAGACAGAATTGCACAAATGTAAACAGCGCCCTCTTGTGGGTTCATCGTCTGAAACACACAATAATGTATTTCAGAATTGCAAAAATGTACAGGGCGCCCTCTAGTGGCTTTGTCATTTGAAACAAACAACAAAACGTACCCTAAAACATTGGTTCCCAACCAGGGGTCCGCGCCCCCCCAAGGGGGGCGTCAGAGTTTACAAGGGGGGCGCGGGAGAGGATAAGTGTTGAGGTAGAAAAAGGCATAAAAATGCTCCACTATTATACAGGGCTTTGCAATTGATCAAAAATCCGATTTCGATTAAAGCATTAATCGAGATAAATGATTATTGCATCATATACCGCCACTTTCCAGTTGTACACGTGTTGCTCTTAAAAGCGCGAAAGAGTGCGTACTTATGTGTATGTGCAGCACGCACACGCAGTCAGAAGCATATGCGGTCGCTCAGCATTCGCTCTCATTCACACACTGAGAGGAGCAGAGGAGCGCAGACATCTAGTCATCTTAACGTGAGCGCTTTAATGGTCAAATAGGTGTCAAAACGCAGTGTTTAGTGATTATTTACATTAACCCTCATTTGTGTAATAAACAAACGAGTTGAGGATAAAAAGACGTGAAAGAGAAACTATTAAAGAGACAGCGCGCTATAATCCTTCTGCCGCCTGTTTTTATTATCATTAATCAAACAACGAGAAAACCCTCGCTGCTCTTGACTGAAGGATTGCTGTTGCTAAAGTGTTTTTCTTACAGTGAAGATGCTTAAAGCACAGTTTGTTTCATATTTTTATTCTATTGTATTTATTTCTATTTCCTTTGCAGGGGGGGAAATAACTGTATGTATACACTTGAAGTCAGAATTATTAGCCCTCCTGAATATTAGCAACCCTTTTCCCCCCAATTTCTGTTTCATGGAAATATTTTTTTAACTTATTTCTGAACATAATAGTTTTGATATCTCATTTCTAATTACTGATTTCTTTTATGTTTGCTATGATTACAGCACATAATATTTTACTAGATATTTCTCAAAATACAAGCATTCAGATTAAAGTGCAATTCAAAGGCTTAATAAGAGTAATTAGGCAAGTCATTGTATGACAGTAGTTTCTTCTGCAGACAATCAAAAATATATATTGCTTAAGAGGGCTAATAATATTGACCTTAAATTGGTTTTAAAATATTTAAACCTGTCTTTATTCTAGCTAAAATAAAACAAATAGAAGAAAAAATATTTTAGAAAATACTGTTAAAATTCCTTGCTCTGTTAAACATAATTTGGGAAATATTTATTAAAAAAAATTAAATCTCAGGAGCGCTAATAATTTTGACTTCAACTGATAATCGTTTTGAATAATCCTGATTACAATTATGACCAAAACAATCGTATTTATGATTTTTCCCAAAATCGAGTAGTCCTACTATTATACAGTATATGTATTTTTAAGTACAAAAAAATGCTTAAAATTCCAACATAATAGTGAAAATAATTAAAATAAATAACTTTAAATAATTGTTTAAATTTTGCTCACTCACGCAATGTGCTTGTCAACGTGTCGTAAAGGCAAAATCAAAACAAAAATGGCAGAGAAACGTAAATGCAGTGATTCTTCAGAGGCGAAGAAAAAGATATACATATATATACATAGTATATACATATATATATACACAGTACATATGTGTGTGCGTGCGTCCGTGTGTATTTATATGGTGGGGGAGCTCCAATGTTTGTATATGTTCATGTGGGGGGGGGCCCCAAAGAAAAAGGTTGGGAACCACTGCCCTAAAATATGTCTATTTCATAAAGAAGCCATACTGTAATTAACATATTAAAGATTTACCAAAAAAAATGTAGACTCGCTAGTGGATTTGTCAGCTAATCCTAACAAAAAAAAAGAAACAAAATACATGAATATTTCAGAATAGCAAAAATGTAGACAGCGCCTTCTAGTGGATTTGTCATCTGAAACGGACAACAAAACGTGGCCTAAGTAACGCATTTCAATTATGCTAAAGTGTAGACAGCGCCCTCTACAGCAAAGATTAGATTACAACAAAATGTAATCTAAGTAACATATTTCGGTCCCACTTTATATTAAATGCCGCTTATACCTGTAAACTTAGCTAGATGTGTAAGTAGTATGTAACTACAGTGTATATGTACACACTTGTACATAGTATTTACTTGTGTATTACTGGTGTAACTACACAGATGTAACAGCCCACGGAATAATATGTGTAAGTTCAAATGCGTGACAGGACATTAATAAAACAATCTTTGTTAAACTACGCCTTTAATGTGAATTACTGATAAGATTTTACAATTTACCTTAAAACAACATATAAACACAAGGCATTTGCATATTTCTATATACACTTACACTCTTTTGGCAGAAGTTTGCTCTTGTTAAACAGTTGCACAAAGGCTTAGGTTTTATATATTACACAGTAATTTGTTACCATTTTACACTTTATATTGAGTGTACAATTACTGATCATTTACCCTGTAATTACACTAATATCACAAGGTGAAACCTTCTAATGCAGTGTTAGTTCTGCCATTCTTATTCTGATACAGTGTTCATAAGTACTTGGTATGCAAACAGATATGGAAGTGAGAAAACACCTGCAGGTATATTGTTGTTACACAATACACTTATGTAATTCTTGTTACTGATGTGTACTTTTTTAGTGTTGTTACCAATGTCCTGGTACACATTTGAACTTACACATACTATTCAATGTGTTGTTACACTGTAGTTACATCCTACTTACACATCTAGTTCACAGGTATAACCGACAATATAAAGTGGGACCCATATTTCAAATTTGCAAAAATGTAGACAGCTCCCTCTAACGCATTTATCATTGAAAACAAACAACAAAACATACCATGAGTAATGCTTTGCTTTGCTTTGCTTTGCTTTGCTTTGCTTTGCTTTGCTTTGCTTTGCTTTGCTTTGCTTTGCTTTGCTTTGCTGGAAATGTATCTTTGGCTTCACCACACAACCACATCAGCGTTCACATTACACACATCACAGAAAAAAACAGGCAGCACAAACACATTCAGTGTCATTACATATATCACATAAAAATTAAAAAAATTAAAAAACTCTACTTAAAAACCTTTACATACTTAGAACCCAGTATTTAAAATTCTTATGGCAGTCGGCACAAAGGACATTTGATACACATTTTTCTTTACTTGAGGTTGCCTAAAACGTCTTTTTGATGGCAAGAGCTGAAATTTGATATTTAAGGGATGGGAAGAATCTTCAATAATGACGTGTGCTTTCAGTTTAACTCTCATTGAATACATTTCATTTAGTTGTCTTTGTGCTTTACTTACAATTGCACTGCCAATTTTTACTAATCGACACAGTTTTTGTTTTCCTTGACTGGCAGCAGTCCATACCATGCAATCATGTTAAAACCTACAACACTTTTAACCTAGGTCTTGTACACCATCTCCAGAAAATCTTGACTCAAAACAGATTGTTGTACTCTCCTAATGAGATATAATATCTGCATTGCTTTTTTTTTTTTTAAATGCACTCTGCATTTGCAGCAAATGTCAATCCAATACCAATAAATGTTCCTAAACATTTAAAACATCTAAATGTCTCTATTTCATGTCGCCTTAAGGCAGGCGTGTCCAAACTACGGCCCGCGGGCCATCTGCGGCCCGCAATCAGTTTTGTGGTGGCCCGTGAGGCTTTTTATAAATAATAATAGAATCTGGCCCGCTATACAAAAATGAACGTAATTCAACAAATAACCACCGGGTGTCGCTATTACATGCATTCAATTAAGCAGTAGTTCTTGTAATGATCTATCTATCTATCTATCTATCTATCTATCTATCTATCTATCCGTCCGTCCGTCCGTCCGTCCGTCCGAATTATTAGCCCCTCTTTGATTTATTTCTTCTTTTTTAAATATTTCCCAAATGATGTTTAACAGAGCAAGAACATTTTTACCGTATGTCTGATAATATTTTTTTCTTTTGGACAAAGACTTTTGTTTTATTTCGGCTAGAATAAAAAGCGGTTTAAATTTTTTTATGAACCATTTTAAGGTCAAAATTATTAGCCCTTTTAGTCTTCAGAACAAACCATTGTTATACAATAACTTGCCTAATTACCTTAACTTGACTAGTTAACTTGATTAACCTAGTTAAGCCTTTAAATGTCACTTTAAGCTGTATAGAAGTGTCTTAAAAATATCTAGTCAAATATTATTTACTGTCATCATGGCAAAGATAAAATAAATCAGTTATTAGAAATGAGTTACTAAAACTAATGTGTTTAGAAATGTGTGGAAAAAAATCTTCTCTCCGTTAAACAGAAATTGGGGACAAAATAAATGGGGGCTAATAATTTAGGGGGGCTAACAATTCTGACTTCAACTGTATATATATATATATATATATATATATATATATATATATATATATATATATATATATATATATAAATGCGTGTCTGTGTGATGTATGTAAAATTTGGCCCGCGACAACGTTTGTTTTTTTGCATCTGGCCCTCGGCCCAAAAAGTTTGGACACCCCTGCCTTAAGGACAAGAGGTTTCAACCCTTGACGAAGGACTAGTTTATTTCTGCTAATTATTATCTCCTTGGTTTTATTAAAGATTCACGAAACCCTGTAATCAGCTGTAATTGTGGGGAAAACTGGATAATTTTGAGCTGTTGTCAGCAAATTTCAGCTTCCGGGTTTAAAATGATTTTTTGGATGTGATCAAAATCGGTGAAGTAGCGCAAAACTGCAAGTGGAGCAATGACATGTCGGATTCTCATTATTATTCATAGCGGAGTTTTCTTATCCTATGAGAAGAGTCGGCTTCTTAGTTATTCATGACTGCTCGTGCTTTCCAAAGGCAAGACTGTAAGACACTGACCCACGGCACACAATATTTAGCTGTTCATGAAGGCTTGTATGTGTTTGTTTGCATGACCCACGGGGTTTGTTGCATGCTTTTCTCCGCGATGCTGTCAGAGTCGATACAGCAAAGCTGTGTATGTTCAGCAAGCATTTTTGTCAGGAGAGCTGTACGAGAATTGGAGAATGGTGGACGTTGTCTTTATCAGGAGTTCATTCACAATCAAACACATCGATGTGCTGCTGTGTTCGCCTAAATCCTCCAGATTACCAGCAGGGCTAATGGTTAAAATAGACAGGGCAAGAGACCTGCTGCATTCAGACCCGGGGATTGAGGGAGAAGTCCTCATTTAGTGTTTATATCAGGGGTCACCAATCCTGGTCCTGGAGGGCCGGTGTCCCTGCAGTGTTTAGCCCCAACTTGCCTCAACACACCTGCCTGGATGTTTTAAGTATACCAAGTAAGAGCTTGATTAGCTTGTTCAGGTGTGTTTGATTAGGTTTAGAGCTAAAATCTGCAGGAAATCTGCAGGAAATCTTTCCATACATTTACTTAAAATCAATGTAAGAGCTTTGGTCTCAAATCTTTTAACTGATTGGCATTAGATATGTATAAACCACCTTGCAGTCTAACGAAAGCTGAAACAAACGAGTGAATACACAAGATAGCTGAAAAGCTCTCAACACACAACCTTTAAGCCCATCTGGGCCAGGTGCTTTATTTGGCTTGATCCTAGCAAGGCTGGCTGCTGTTTCATGCTTATTGAGTTTAATGGGCTCATATGCAGGAATATTAAAACATTTTTTCTCACATTCAGTTTTGCGTTCCCCTTTATCAAACCTAGCAGAGAAACTATTTAAATCCTCTACCATAGGTGCACCAGGTGATAAACATGCCTGTTTTTTTCTTCCGATAACACTGTTCATTCCTTCCCATGCCTTCATAGCACTACCTTTAATCAACTTATCCTCAATCTTGTCTTTAAAAGCCTTAATTTGACCCCTGAGTTTCTTTCTTTTCTCTCTAACTAATTCAGTACTCCCATTTTAAAAAGCAGCTTTTTTTTTCTCATTTGCACGTTTTAAGATCCTTTGTAAACCACAACCTATTATTTGGGTATATCTAATTGTAATTGTAGTCCTAACACAATTACTTTCACAAAAACATATTTACACTGTTCATTCCTTCATTCATTCATTCATTTTCTTGTCGGCTTAGTCCCTTTATTAATCCGGGGTCACCACAGCGGAATGAACCGCCAACTTATCCAGCAAGTTTTTATGCAGCAGATGCCCTTCCAGCTGCAACTCATCTCTGGGAAACATACACATACACACACACACATACACATACACTACAGACAATTTAGCCTACCCAATTCACCTGTACCGCATGTCTTTGGACTGTGGGGGGAAACCGGAGTACCTGAAGGAAACCCACGCAGGGAGAACATGCAAACTCCACACAGAAACGGCAACTGAGCCAAGGATCGAACCAGTGACCCAGAGACCTTCTTGCTGTGAGGCGAACGTGCTACCCACTGCGCCGCCCATATTTACACTGTAAAAAATCATTCTGTGGCCGTGTAGATTTCATTAATATTAATAAGTACACTTTATTTAATCAAATTAATTTTTTGATTTTAGGGCTTTTTTTTTGCTTTGAAATTAATAAAAAATGTCTGTAATAAAATCTAATCAATTATATTATACGAATTTAGCTGTTATTTTTTTATAATTTCAGAAAGAGAAAATATTAATTAAATACAACGTGATTAAAATTAGCATTTTCAAATTGACCACGGGCACACAAGTCAGTATGTTTAGCCGAGGACCAGCTGCCCTCGCCGGGTACACGGGTGATGAGCTGGCTGAATGTATGACTGTCTAGGTTGCAAGCAGGACATACATGTTACGGTTTAGTATTTCAGCTACAAGATACTGTTAAATCACAATAACCATCTTGCTATTAATTGTAACTTCACAGTAAAATATAGTTAATTCTACAAGAGAATACGGTGAAATCACAGAAATGGGCCTTACTATCTACCTTGAAGTCACATAGGGCTGTAATTTCACAGTAATTTAATGTGAAACAAATCACAATGGCTCACTGTGAAAGTAATTCAATTGTTAGTCAGTAATTTACAGATTAAATATTTTACAGTAAACATTTTTTCTGCCATTCTGTTTTTTAAGGTGAGCGCTGAACTTGAGAGGGAAGCCACTGTGCACCGTGGATCTTTACAGCTGCTGAGGAGCTCCTGGAGTAAGACAGAGATCTGAGACTAAAGGTAGAGTTTATCATGTTTATCATTGTGGAGAGGTAAGCATGATCGAACACCCAATGAGGGGGGAGAGCATGCTCAGAGCCCGGCGGCTAATCAGCAGGCCAATCAGAAATGATAAATAACACCTGTTTATTCAAGTGATTGAGCCGGAGAGACACCCTTCTTAAGGAGAAGAGAAGGAGCAGCCGGGAGAGGAGAGAGCAAACACACACACCTCAACTGCTACATGTGTTGTGCATTGAAAAAATAAAAGTATATTACTTACCTGATATCGCCGACCCTGTCTTCTTCTTCTTCACACACAACAACGAACAATATTACAATCATGTTTACAGTTTCTGACTGTCATAACATAATAAACAGATTGTAAACATGTTTTCTCTTTTATTCATTTTCTTCTTACTGTTGTTCAATGGAGCTGGACAATGAAGAACCGACAGGAACTGAACGTCTTGTGATGGCAGTAATGTTGACCTGAGCGGGGGCCTTCTACAAGTGACCGCCTAAAGATACTGGCATCATCATCATCATCATCATCATCGAAGGTGTTAAAGTTCTTATAGACCTTATTTTTTTACCAGATTCAGGCAAACTCTGCTTTCACTCCGTCCAAAGCCCCAGCTGGACTGTTTTGGCCCAAGGTATACGATCAGGCCCAGGAAGTGACTGTGGAAACTTGACTGGCCCTGGCTCGCATTGGCACGCTAACTTAAGTCGCGAGAGTAAAAAACACGGCTCTTGACTACATTCCCAGAGCTTGTGTCCACCTGGGTTTGACATATGCATTTTAACTGTGACAAAGAATGGTGTTTTTTAGGGATGTAACGGTATTGTACATACCGTCGTACCGCAATAATTTTTTTTTCCGATATTACCGTGGTCGGATGACTCGGTAAAACTTAAGATCTGTTGAGAAAAATTCTCAGGCGAATGGAGCGTACGGGCCAGCTGGAACTACAGTTCCCATCAGCCCATGCGTGGCCAACATCCTTTGCGGTCTGTTGTCACTACAGTAATGCGGAAATGGAGGGTGCTGGTAGTAGCGGCGAAGGAGAGCTGAAAATGGTTGAAAGAAAAGCGTGTTTTAAATCTGATGTGTGGAAGCATTTTGGTTTCTCTCTGAAGAGAAACGAGAAAGGAGAAAATGTGACTGACAAAGAAAAAACGATATGCAGGCACTGCCAGACTGTGATAAAATACAAGTTGGGGAATACGAGTAACATGAGGAGCCATTTGTTTAATCATCACCCCGAAAAGGTACGTGAAGATATGGGGAGCAAAATCAAGCCAGGTCAAAAGACTATAAAAGAAGTGTTTACAGCCTCTCTCCCTCAAAACAGTGTGAGAGCACAAAGAATCACGAGATGCATTGGTGAATATATAGCCAAAGACCTACGGCCCTTTTCGGTAGTGGACAATGAAGGTTTTAAGAGGCTAGTAAACATGCTGGAGCCAAAGTATAAAATCCCATCGCGGCCACACTTTAGTCAAACTGTTTTACCAGCTCTTTACAAAGAGACAAGGGAGAAAGTTGCACAGAGCCTCAAACAAGCAGAGTGCATTTCAATCACAACAGACGGGTGGACTTCACGAGCCACTCAGAGCTATGTTACTATCACAGCACATGCTATGACAAGTGAATGGGAGATAAAAGCTTTTGTCCTACAGACACGTGTACTCTTTGAGTCACACACTGGACACAACATAGGCGAGGTGTTAAAAGCTGCTGTTTCAGAGTGGGAGCTTGACATGATTTACAACAACAATCATCAGGGCATCGCTGTGGTTACTGACAATGCAAGAAACATGGGTGTGGCAGTAAAAAAGGCTGGTCTGTCCCCACATGTAAAGTGTTTTGCTCACACCTTAAACCTTGCGTCCCAGGCAGGTTTGAAGGTAAACCGTGTCAGTCGTCTGCTTGGCAGAGTGAGGCGTGTAGCAGCGTTTTTTCACCGCAGTTCAACTGCAACAGCTGTGCTGACCTCCAAGCAGCAAATGTTAAACCTGCCAGTACATAAACTGATAATGGATGTAGTAACTAGGTGGAACAGCTCACTTAACATGATTGAGCGCTACCTGGAGCAACAACAGGCAATTGCTGCAGCCCTACTAAGTTCTGAAGTTAGACACAATGCACGTGAAATAGACACTGTAGATCCAGCTGACATCGCAGATGCTGAGGACATAGTTAAACTTCTCACACCCTTGAAAAAAGCAACCACTGTGCTGTGTGATGAGTCTCGACCAACAGTCTCTCTTATCATGCCTCTTAAACACATGATACAAGTGAGCATGGCACCATGCAATGCAGACTCAAACACCGTCTCTCAAATGAAGGCAGCAATACTGAATGATTTGGCAGACCGTTACCAAGGGGAGCAAGCAGAGTTTCTGTATGAGAGCAGTGCGTTGGACCCCCGGTTCCGGGCACTACCCCATCTGAATAACAGCGAAAGGGATGACATTTTCATCAGGCTCAAGTTAAAAGCAACACAGATGCAGAACCAGGTATTTGTTTGAAAATACTTTGTGTGTGTGACTTTTTTTTTTAAGAGTTCCCAATATTTAATATTTATGTTTGCGTGTCTAACATTTACATTTTTTTTAACTCTGCTTGCTTCTGCAGAACCCCAGAGAAGAGGAAGGTGCAGCATCAGGCAGCCATAAAGATGTGTCTGGACAGTCAAAAACTTACCTGCCACAAAAAGCACATGCTGTGGGAGGTGTTTCTCCTCCATCCAAAAAGACTGCTCTTGAAGATCTTTTTAGTGATTCTTTTAGTCATAGGGACTGCAGAACACCGCACACTGCTCAGATTGATGCAGACATTGAGATGTATCGCAAAGAGCCCTCTATCTCTCTCACGGCTTGTCCTCTCAAGTGGTGGAAAGAAAACGCACAACGTTACCCACTGCTGTCAACCTTGGCCATGTCCTATCTATCTGTCCCAGCAACCTCAGTCCCAAATGAGAGGGTTTTTTCTGTTGCTGGGGACATTGTAAATGCCCAAAGAGCCCAGCTTTTGCCAGATAATGTTGATATGCTAATTTTCCTTAAAAAAAACCTGTTTCTGTCTGAATAAGTGAGTGCGTGACTAAATGAGGTGAGTGTTTTCAAATACTCATTCAGCACATGGTCCAGCTGCAATTAATATGCTGCTATTTTTTTTTTAGTTTAAGAATACTAAATTGAAACTTAAAATTTTTTTGGGGTTTAAGAATTTTTTGTTATTTAAATTGAAAACTTGAAGTTCCTTTATGAAAGTTTACAGAAAGATGGCTAATTTTTATGCAATTGATATGTTCAGTGTTCAGGTAAACTGTTTAATAAACACTTCTGGCACTTACTTAGAGTTTCTTCATTTTTTTTTTTTCTCTCTAAATAATTCAATAAATACCGTACCGTGCCATTCATACCGAGGTATTACCGTACCGTGAAATTCTGATACCGTTACATCCCTAGTGTTTTTACAAGCGACTGTCTGGTGAACACTGGAAGATATTAGAGGGTAGTATTCCCATGAACTGCGGTGTCCTCCTTGCTTCAATGAATCTGCATTATTCTGGCAAATAATACCTTTCATGCATTAAATCAGATAAATTTCACTTTAAAGAGCCCATATTATGGGTTTTTGAAAATTCTCCTCCATGTGGTGTGTAACACAGCTCTAAGTGAAGTGAAGTATCCAGCTAAGGCTTAAATCTGTAAGAGTACAGTGTTTAAAACGGTTGATTCATCTATAAAAGAGTCGACTCATAGTGCTTCAAACGAGTCGCCTTGATACCGAGTCATTAGGTGTTTCGCCTTGACGTACGAATGAAACCAAGTTATTCACGTGCACGCGCAAACCCGGGAGATTTGAAACCTGAGGCCCCGCCCTCTGATGCAGAAACCCAGACACACACACACACACCCACAAACATGCACACAAACATGCCGGTCGATTGAAGTCACACTGCAGATGGATATTATTCAGTCTCTACCCAAAGATGAAACCTCAGCATTATAACCAAGCAGTTGGAAACTACTGGAAACTTCTGGAAACTACATGCTACAAAGAATACTTCATCAGCGTTTGTTAAAGGAAGGATCAGTAAAGAGTAACTTACTGATGGACGTCAGGATGGATTTCTTCCTCCTTTTCTCAAGTGTAAGTACGTGCGATTAAAGTTGTTGCCTCGTTGACTCTAGCTTGCAAATGTATTTAGTTGTGATTTGTTACTTGTAACCACGTGTACTGTATCAGGTTAACTGGCTATATTCTCATATCGGGTGCAAAGCCACGTTTAAAACGCGACGCGTGCTGCTTTGTTTACGGGGCTCCGTGGAGGAGGAGTAGTGTGTGTGTATGTGTGTGCGTGTGTGTGCGCGCGCTGTCGTCCAGAGGTGTGTTTGTGTGTATGTGTGTGTGTGTGTGTGTGTGCGCGCGTTGTCGTCCGGAGCAGGGTTAAGTGTGTGTGTGTGTGTGTGTGCAATATGTGTGTGTGTGTCTGTGAAAAGAGCAGATTGAGACAAGCTACAAGATCTCCTCAACTGTTTTTGGAGTTTTTGCTCAATAAAATAGTCAGTCGTCTGTATTTTCAAGTCCATCGTCTGTATTTACATTGACACACTGGCAGCTAAAATCCACGCCTACACTATAGAGCGTGTATGAACTGCTGATTAGCTGTTGGGCATTTCACTCTCTCACTGAAGGCAGTCGACCAATCGCGACAGACTGTCATCGGTCCAATCAGCGCAGATTAGCTTCGCGATAAGGAGGGGTTTGGGAACAAATGAATCACTGGATGATTTATACGGGAGTCGCTGGGATAATTAGGTAAAAATAAATGTAGATTATAAGACCATGAAAGTGTTTTTTGACCTTGCATGCATATTAAACTGTTGTTGGAGACCCTTACAACCAAGATATGACCCTATATCATGTATAATATGGGCTCTTTAAGCGTTTTAAATAATATTGCTTAATGTCAATTTGTTTGAAACTGCTGCTTTAAAAAAGATGATCAAAGTCCTTGTTAAGATGATCAGTTTGTTTAAATGTACATGTTTTATTGTGTATTATATGACGTATTGTCTATTATGAGATTACTGTTAATCTGTTTTGTGGCTCCACACTGCTGAACAGGCTCCACTAATTTGAGCTAAATTTAATACAATTTTACTCAATCTATACTTGAATTTAATTAATAATATTGCTTGTAATCTGTTGCCTCAAATTTATTGAGTAGGTAGATATGGGGTATTATTTTTTACAGTGATGTAATGGTATCAGTAGTTTCATGTACATTTCCACATGCATCAAACACTTGCCACTGTATCTTCAAAGCAGTCCCTAAGTACCTCTTTGCTCCTATCTGTCCATAACAATTAAACCCCTGTCCATAACACCCCCCCCCCCTCATGATTGTGAAGGGCTGTGGGTGTATGGCCATACACAATAATTGCGCTATATAAATACACATGACAGTACATGTAAATACTAAAACTGCAGTGCTTTGTTTAGTGACTGACATGGGAAACATCTCGCCTCATGTATCCGTCATCAGGATGGATGAAGACATGCATGAAAGAAAAACTGTATGAAAATCAACCTTAAGTGCCCATCATTTCTCTTCTGGCTTCAGCAAAGACCATTCTCCTTCTTTGCATTTCGGCTGATTTGTTTAGTAAATCTATGAGAGAAGTGAAGAAGGAGCCGAGAAAAGCAGTTCTCAAACTCAAGTGATGTGTCAGATATATTCAGTGGGTGGATATAAAGACAGACGGACTGCAGAACATGGCTTTATTCAATACAGAACATCACTATTTACTACATATACTTCAGTATGCCGGTGAATATAAAGACAGACGAATGTTCTGATCATCACAGGTGCAGTATATCAACTTCACTTACAGAACATCATTTGATTTACTAAGTCAGAACATTGCTTGATTTACTACTTTTACTAACAGTTTTTGTCTTTTTTCTAGTCCAAATATCTATAAATTATTAAATCAAGAAGCATTTTCTAGACAAGTAAATCATATGGTCTTGTTTTCAGAAACTGCATGTCAGATTTACGTGAGTTGTTCTTTAAATAAGCCAAAATAATCTGCCAATGTGGTGAGCAAAATACTTCAACCTGAAAACAAGATGACTTTGCTCACTCCTCTGGCAGATTGTTTTGCAGGGAGAATTAGAACTGCATGTAAAGTTTGTCTTTTTGTATTGTTTTATGCATGTATCCCAATGTTTTTGTTATATAAATTTTCTTGCATGCATAATTTGCCTTTTTTTCCAATGTACAGCTTATTTACCTGCTGATGGGGGTAATATATATATTGCTGTTACCAGTTTGTCCAGTGGCTTGCTGCATACATCGGAGGATTTGAGACACAGAGAGAAGTTGACCATGAAGACGGGGTTCGAGTCTGGTGAAGAACGATTCCAGAAGACAGGTAAGACGAAAACAAAAGCCAAAAAATAGAATAAACAAGTAAATAACAGGATGAGAAGGTGGTAAAAAATCAGGCGAGAGCTTTTCTTTTTCTGGATTGCTTCTGAAAACCATTGGTTGGGTTTGGGGAAGGAGGAGGGTGGGTCAGTCACCACTCAGTCAGTCAATCGACAGCGGCCTCTGGTGGATTTACGTGAGAACAGTAGGCATGAATGGCACTCGCGAGAGAAATATGAGATCTGAAAAAGCATACACAGCGCCCTCTGGTGGATTTTTAAAAACAAAAACTACAAAAAAAATTTAGCTCCTGGGACGTATTTGGCGCTCTCCAGAAATGTATACGGGGCTACATATCCATAATGAACCTGGGTTATATAAATTTGTGTGTATTCATTTTGGACCGCTAATTATTTTTAACTTCAGTACTGACTTATCTAATCTATATGCACAAATATAATATTGCACAGCTTCCTATAGGAAATATTAATTTATGGTGAGATTTTTAAGGGGTGAAATCATATATGTTGAGCACTATATATATATATAGTGCTCAACATATATGATTTCACCCGTTAAAAATCTCTATATATATATATATATATATATGAAGAGTTTAGATGCAAAAACCTCTAAATGCCATCTGAAATTTTATTCTAAAATTAGTATTTTTATCAGGCTCTTGTCTGTAGGTTTAGTCATATTATTTTTATGGCATAGAATAAGCTCTTTTTATGGTCTTCAAAGTGAAATATCTCAACATAAACAAGGGTGGCTGTGATAAATATTCATTTTCGATGGAAATTTCAGACGGCTCTTAGCGTTTTTGCATATGCACAGCAGCTATAATTATTCTCTTTATTTTCTATTTCCACCTGGGGATAGTCATCCCAGATATTATGCAGCGCACTTGTTGCGATCCAAGACCAGCGACAAGATGATCCCAAGAATTCCATAATCCTGGACCAGGCCGTATCCTGAGCAGCTGCTGCGGTTGTCATGGAGGAGTAGAGAGCATGAGACCGATTCCTGTGACTCTCCAGGGACTGACAAGTCTCGCTGACATCCAGCGTTCTCCAGCCTCTGGCGCCTAGACTGCAGCTCTACACAAGACGTTTGGCCAGCGGAGAGCTGAGCCTGGTATCTCTCTGGGTTTTTTAATTATTTACTTTTGCCAATTGGTGAAGTTTTTCCCTCTCCGCTGTCGCCACTGGCTTGCATAGTTCGGGATCTGTAGAGCTGCGCATCGATGGATTTGCTCCTCAGTGTTTGGACTCTAAGTAGTGATTATTAAACCACACTGAACTGAACTGAACTCTGAAAACTGAACTGACACGGTTTCAATTTACTAAGATCTTCTATGTGAAGCTGCATTGACACAATCTACATTGAAAAAGCGCTGTAGAAATAAAGCTGAATTGAATTGAATGACTGGTTTGAGTGCGTGTGTGTATGTGTGTGTGCATGCATATGTGTGTGATTATCAGCCTATAATAAACGCATGATGGCTGTTCCTCCTGTGAGCTTCTCCAGAGATCTCCTTCAGCACAGATCTACAAGTGAAACACACACACAGACTCAGACGTTCCTCATCACTTCAAATTTTCCCTGTATAATTATGAACACACTCACCGTTCTGAAGCTGATTCTGCATCACTTTCTCTTCTTCTGCTGTTTGTTCTTCTTCTTCTGGGGTTTTAGTCCAGCTCAGCGTCATATTGCTGATTCCTCTCTCTGTCAGTGCTGACGTCAGCTGAAATAAGATTAAATATTCATTCATTCATTCCTTTTCAGCTTAGTCCCTTTATTAATCAGGGGTCACCACAGCAGAATGAACTGCCAACTTATCCAGCATATGTTTTACACAGTGGATGCCCTTCCAGCTGCAACCCAACACTGGGAAACACTGGGAGAACATGCAAACTCCAAATGACCCAGCAAGGACTCGAACTGGTGACCTTCTTGCTATGCGGCGATCGTGCTACCTACTGCGCCACTGTGAAAGTCTATTTTATAATAATTAAATCAATTAAATGAATTGCGAAACGAAATGAATTGCCAACCATTCCATCACATGTTTTACACAGCGGATACCCTTTCAACTGCAACCCATCACTGAGAAACACCTATACACACTCATTCTCACACACTCATACACTACGGCCAGCTTAGTTGATCAATTCCCCTATAGCGCATGTGTTTGGACTGTGGGGGAAACCGGAACACCCGAAGGAAACCCATGCTAACATGGGGAGAACATGCAAACTTCACACAGAAACACCTGACACAGATATCAAACTTATATATATATATACAACAGTTCTGTCCGGTTCTCGAATCTGATTGGCTGATAGCCGTGCGATATTCTGCAATATCAGAACTCCTACAGCCTCTTTACCCTTTGTGTATTACTCCGCCCACATACAGCCAGCAGAAAGCAGACACTACAGACCTAAAGTTTGAAAGATGCTTGCTCAACTGTTTAACTGTCAGCTTATGATTTGAATCCAATGCAGAAGAAAGTAGTTCCTCATACAAAAGGGTTTTTGAGACTCTCCATGTTTGATTTAGTTTTTATATACACAATTATGCCGTCAAACTGTTGTATAAACGCAATATCACACTCGTAGCAGTGCGATATGACTGTATATCGGCACTGGTGGGAGCACTAACGCACGCCTCCCCTCAGTGTCGATATACAGCCATAAAAACTAAATTTATTTCTCACCTCTGAGAGCACATTATGTGTGACTGTCGGGTTTGTCAGGTTAACAGTTGAGTTGAAGGAAATCTTCATGAAGAAGCGTCTGAAAGTGTCTAAGAAAAACAAACAAAATCCATCAGTCACACATGAGCTTTATACTTAAATTTAGATTCAACTAAAGCATCCTGACCATCAGTGAATACATTCATATTCATATCTAAATGCGTGTCTGAAACGCTGCTGTTTTTGACTGTTTGGCGCCATCTTGTGTCTGAACTAGGTTAGTGCAGGGATGTCCAAACTCCTGGAGGGCCAGTGTCCTGCTGAGTTTAGCTCCAACTTGCCTCAACACATCTACAAGGGTGTTTTTAAAAAGCCTTGTATGAGCTTGATTAGCTAGCCGAGATGTGTCTGATATGGGTTGGAACTTAACTTTGCAGAACATCGGCCCTCCAGGACCGAGTTTGGGCACCCCTGGGTTAGTGTACACTCCAGTTTTCATCATACCTGTCAATACTCCTGTTTTCCCCGCGAGTCTCCTGTATTTCAGACACATCTCCCATTTTGTTCTGTCTCCCAGAAAACTCCCGTAATTTGACCTCCACCCCTCCATCCTAAGCTTTTTGGTGCAGTCTATAACACCCTTGGTTTGCCGGCCTTGGTATAGTATCTGATCACAGTGGCTGCCTGAATCCTGGTGCATAGTACAGACCAGGGACCCCATCCACCCCATCCACCCCCCACCTAGACATCCACCGCCCCCCACCCCCTGGAACCCCCCCTGGTCTCCCGGATTTTTAGAGACAAATGTTGGCAGGTAAGGTTTTCATTTCTGTCAGTTTTGTGTATTATTACTGAATTAATAAACTATTACAGGGTAAAACAATGTTTTGTGTCTAATTGCGTCAATATTAAATTAATGAAAGAACTTTTGCAGGGCTTTTTTTAGATTTTGCAGGGCTTTCTAAGTCTTTTTAGGTTTCAAAGTAACTTGAAAGTAAAGGTATAATCTGGTCACTTTTTTATATGCCGTTATTAAAAATGTAATTAGATTACAAATTCAAATAGCATTAAAGCTGCAAGCAGCAATGATAGGGACCTCGCACCCTGGCTTACCGCTGCCCGGCGGCCTTAGGATGACAGAGAAAAGCAATACAAAACAATAATAATTTAAACTGACTTATTAAGAAATCTGAGAAAATCACAGATTTATGCCAAACTTCCTCCTGTCAGCAGGTGGCGCTATGACTGTGACTCAAGATTGAAAGCTAGGTGCCTTCAGGACAGGAATCTTATGGAACATGCAAATTTTCAGGCAGGTCAGACATTGTGTGGCTGATTTATAAGTCAAACGTCCTTCTGTCAGCAGGTGGCGCTATGTCTGACTGAATATTGGCATGTAGACGTCCTTAGGAGATGAATCGTATCAATAATGTGAAGTTTCAGGCTGATCGGACTGTGTGTGGTAGAGTTATAAGTACTCCCTGTTCCATGGCGAAGCACTGAGATTTGTCATGCCGCCACGGAAACGCCCCTCTGCGAAAACTCTAGATCTTCGCAATATATAATTGCTAAAGCTTTCAGATGACACCATCCAAATTTGGTGATGATACGATAAAATTTGTGGGAGGAGTTTGTTACACTGTAAAACATATAATTTCCTGTGGCCAGCAGGTGGCGCTATAACTGTATCTGGATATCGGCATGTAAACGTGGTCAGGACGCTTATCAAGCGTGTGAATTTTGAGGCAAATCGGATAATGCATGCCTGAGTTATAACAACTTCCTTTTTCGTGGCGAATCGTCAAAGTTTACGAGGCTGCCATGGACACGCCCTTCGACGAAAACAATATAATATTGCCAAGGCCTTTAGATGACAAAACCTAATTTTGGTGCTGATCGGCTAAAATCCCTAGGAGGAGTTTGTTAAAATACAACGCCTGGAAATGGCAAAAACGCCACTTTTTCTGCGCAGGAAGTTAAAAATATCAAACTTCCTGTCGGGTTTGAGATTTCGCTCTAAGAGACTTTTTTGTTTTTGACATGTTTGAGGTGTGTGCCAATTTTCGTACATGTGCGTGAATCGTAGCTCAGGGGCTAGTCCGTCAAAAGTGCACAGGTGGCGCTGTCGAGTCATTTTGCCACACCTTCTCCTGAAACCTAAAACAAACGTACATTTTCGCCACTTCTAGGGCGTGTTCGAGGTTTCGTGAGTTTTCTGGCATGTTTAGACCCTGAAAATTGCAATTCATTCCGAAAAAGTAGAAGAAGAAGCGGACATCGGTCATCAGTTCGATACGATTCCTCTCCTGAAGTCATCTACATGCCAATATAGAGTCACAGTCACAGCGCCACCTGCTGACAGACAGACGTTTGGCTTATAACTCAGCCACACAATGGCTGTTTCTCAATTCCAAGAATGCAGAGAACGGACTTGTGTTCTTCTGGAGACCGGTTTTGCCAGGTGTCCTTGGAAGAACGAACTCAGGAGACCGCGAGGGCAGAGAACGCGTCCTTCGAGAATTGAGATGCTGCGTTCTTCCTGATGGTCACGTGACCTTCACGTCTTTTAAATGGTAAATTATTTAAACATTACAGCCTTCATACAACGGTTTATTGTTTTCTCTTTTCAAAATATATACGTTGCATAAAAACATTATAAATTTATGTTGCACAATATGAATAAAACAGATTTTAATACGAATTTCAGCAAACAAACACCCTTAATGTGTTTATTCCTTTATTAAGATGTTCATGATAATGTTTACTTTCACCGTTTCATTTAGGGAAACTCCTGAGGTAAATAGTTCATATCTCTGAACTTTAATAATAAATCTAGATAAAAAGCAGCTCTTCCCACCTCCAGTCGCAATGACTTCTGGGACTTCCAGAGCGAGTTCGGTGCTCAAGTCTGCATCGTTGCGTCCTCAATATCAAGATCACATCCGGGAAGTTTCACGCGTCCTCCGTACTTGCGGTCTTGAGTATTGGAACTGAACTTAGGCAGCTGATGATGATGTTGCACGAGAACACGAGGACGCAAGACCGATGAAGAACGCATATTGAGAAACAGCCAATGTCAGATCTGCCTGAAAATTCACATGCTCGATAAGATTCCTGTCCTGAAGGCATCTACATGCCAATATTGAGTCAGTCATAGCGCCACCTGCTGGCAACAGGAAATTACTTATAACACAGCCAAACAATGTCCGATCTGCCTGAAAACTCACAGGTTAGATGAGATTCCTCTCCTGAAGACATCTACATGCCTATAATGAGTCACAGTCATAGCGCCACCTGCTGACAGGAGGAAGTTTGGCATAAACCTGTGATTTTATTAAAAATATTGTTCACTCTTCTCTGTTGTCCTAAGGCCGCCGGGAGGCATTGAGCCAGGGTGCGAGGTCCCTTTCATCACTGCTTGCAGCTTTAATTAGTAATTTGTAATCTATTACTTTGTTGAGTAACTTACACTCTTCATCAGTAAGTACTTTGAATTTTAGTAGAAAATTTAAAATCAAGTCATTTTGGAGTCTTTATTAATAATTAATACAGTATGCACTTTTACTCGGCGGTTCATTCCATTGTGGTAACACCTGATAAACCAGGGGAAAAGCCCAATGAAAGTGAATAATGTGTGTACTTTGTCGACCATAAGCGGAGCCATATATTTAGTTATGATATTGTTGCTTAGATGTGTTGGGAAACCCTGGCAACCCTGTCCGGCGGTGTGAATAAGAGGACTTTGCAAGAAACTGTTCTCAAACACTCACAGACAACCGGCAGGGGCTGCTGATCTGTAGAGGAATAAACACAGAATCACCAATGACAGAAGGAAGAAATAAACAGACCAAATGAATGAACGTTCTCCTGAATGATCACCTGTATACTCGTATAGTTCCACCTCACACACAGAGAGCATTTCCATAAATCCCCAGATTATGAAGTATTGTCCCTTACGGTTCCCGCAGGAGTAGTTGACGGTGCTGGAGGTTTTATCACTGGTGGTCACGGTGCATCTATAAGACCGCAAAACGCACACTTAATCAACACTGTTCATTGACTTATAGCTGTCTTCACTATAGTGGAAAGAAAACTTAACAAAAATCACACTAAAACAAAAACCCATGCAGGAGAATGCTCTGTGCTGGTTTTGCTGGATCTTACTGACCTCTGAAACTGTCGATCACTTTGCATTAATTAGGGGTGTTTTCACATATCGAGTTCATTTATGGCTCGTTTCCACTGAATGGTACAGTACGGTTCGGTTCGGGTCGGTACGGGTCACCTTTATCAGGCTTGCGTTTCCACTACCAAGGGTACCCTTTTGGTGGGCGTGGTGTATGACAAAGTTTCAGTCACATCATTCTCGCTCGAGAAAATGTCTACAATAAAGCTGCACAGGTCGTTCACATATCATGTGAAAAGCACTTCTCACAAAACAGATGCTTTACACACATAAATACTTGTGTATAAATGTTTATTACTAACTTTTCTATAAACAGGAGTTGATTATAACTGCAGATCAATGACAGTGCGAAATAGCCTACTGTAACGTCTATAATTATATTAAATATATAAATAAATGAACATATATGAACACATTGTCATGTTCACCAGCGAACAACCACCAGATATCGCTGGTAAACATTCACACACAAACATTCACACTCATTGAACTATAAATCTGCCATGTTATTGACTACAACACCCAGTCATGCCACACACACACACACAACCGGTTCCAGATCAACACTGATTGCACTCTCTCAGCTGAAGCCACTCACACAATGATTGTTTGGACTATTTATACCCCTTTGTTGCCGAGTCTTGTTAACTGTAAAAGTACACTACAACGCGTTTTCCTTGTCTTGTTTCTCTGTGTTTTGACCTTAGCCTAGTTTATCCTTTTGTCCTTGTTTGCCACCTGCCTTCTGACCCCTCGCCAGTGTTTGATTACGATTCTTGATTGTCTACATATATCTGTTTGCACCTGAATTGACCATCGCTTGCCTGACTTTGAATAAACCTGCATTTGGATCCTACCTTCTGTTGTCAGTGTCACTCCCCGAGAGTCATTCCATCATTCCCAGATCATATTAGTCCAAAAGATGATAATAAAGATTGAAACAAGGCAGTTTGTTCACGTTTGCTGAAGAAATAACCTGCTCATTGGCTTCGCCTTTTTTCCCGCACTCTACTCTCGCGTTTGTCCTTTTCTTTCTGAATGTGTCACTCTCGCGTTTGTCAGCTTCTCACAGGATCGGCTTTCCAAAGCTTGTCAATAATCAAGTGCATGTTATTATTATCAGATCAAGAAGTTTGTTATTTCAGATAGAGACGCGTGGCGAGCGCAAGAAAGAAAGCGAAACCACTCGGGCTTCAGACTGGCTCGTTAAAAACTACGCAGCACAGGGTGAATCCGCTCTTCTCCATGGATTTGTGGCTGTTTATCATGACGACGACAGGGTTTGTTTGCAGGATCGACCATGGCTGGATATGTATATATAATTCCGCTGTAATATCTCGCTGTGTATTTCAAACATGGCGGGCCCTTTGTTTACATTCTGGCTTGTTGAGTCTATGAATGACGTATCTCTGTAAACCAATAGCGTTCAGATGCGCGTGTAGCTCCTCCTTTTGGGACCCTTTCTGCAGTTTGGGACCCTTTCGAAAGGGTCCCAAAAAAGTGGTACGGTACGGTTTGGTTCGGTACGCCTTTTGACAGTGGAAACAGCCATAAAAGCGTACCAAACCAAACCATACCGTACCACTCAGTGGAAACGGGCCATTAAAGGGCACCTAGTGCTAAAAAAGGGTCACACTTTATTTTGATGGTCCATTTGAGTATTAGTAGACCGTCTGCTTAACAGTGCCAGCCCGTTCTACAAGCAATATAGGCAGCCGCCTAGGGCATTTCTTGGAGGGGCCCATAAACACTGGTCTTATATTATAATTACTGTGAAAGTAAGCACGAGTATGAGCGCAAACGTTTAAACCCACAAGCAATTAGTGATGTGTGGATCAATACTAAAATATCGATATCTCCGATACCAACTTTGTATGGATCTTTATACTTCTTCTTTGACTCTTGGCGAAGGCGCTCACACTTTTTTCCTCTCCGTCTCATATCTCTCCTGGCTGGCTCCTGTAGTCTCATCTTATTCTATCTCTGAGGTTCTCCCTCTCCTGCTATCCAAACGAAAAAGGAATTATGGATTTGATCAGCTGGTCTCTGAATGCGATTGACACCATCTTCTCGATGAGAAGTCGAGAGAGCCAACTTGTCCTGCAGGGACGAATGCAGCTGGATATGTGATGGATGGGTGGGAGAAGTGGCGCGTCGTGTGGCTGGCTGCTTTGTCCCTGGAAGATATTGAAGATTTCTATCTATAGGGAACTTTGATAACAGGGTTTCTGCTGATGGGCTTAGACTGGACCCTGGGGTATCGACGATTGATGAAAGCGGTCTGTGCTGCTCAAAACCCCAACAAGCTGGCCGGCTTGATTGAAACGGTGGTGTGCAGGGTCGCTACTAATCAGACTGTGGTCTTAGATTGCAAATTGGAAAACATCAGAGGGGAAACTATCGGCTTTGCAACAAGATTTGGCCAGATCTGGAGATGAATAATGGACATTAAACATCTGTGAAACTGCCAGATATTGACCTAAAGTTGAAGTACTTTTCTTCTCTTTCAGCCTTCCTGTGTTTTTTCTGCCAGACGGCCTCGACAACTTCCACCGGATAGCAAGATAAAGAGATGCTCTGAATTCCTGCTCCCTGTCAAGGACACCTGCTTGACTCTACAGGCTTACACACACACAGATAGACAATCACCACCTAGCCCCGCATCCCACGCCTTTGTTTGCTTTCACCCACTGGAGGGGGTAGGCGGGTCTGTGACCAGTGCACCCTGGCTGCAGGACCAGATGGCTGCCCGCCCTCACCGGACTTGTCCACATCCCCTGTTCCCATCCCCTGTTGCAATGTTATGTCTGTGTTTATGTGCTAGAATGCTGGGTCCTTTTTCTCCCTGATCTCACACTAACCTAATTCAATGGTAATGTGAGAGGGAGTTTTTTCGCCTCTCTCCCCATGTATCTATTTCCTCTTTCTAAACGCTATCTCTCTTTGACCTGTCTTCCCCTAAAATGTGATGTTTGTTTATGATCGGGGGTCCAATTTCACTAACATGAATGTGTATGTGACAAATAAAGGCTTAATTGGTTGATTGATTGATTGATTGATTGATTGATTGATTGATTGATCAGCTGATCGTCGTTGTCGTTTAACATCAGTGTCTGTGTCACTGTCTATTGAACAGTACAAGAGCCGGGCTGACCATTAGAGCCAATCACAGTCATTTCTGTAGAGTGAGCGATCAATCACAGTCATTTAATGCTGTGAGTTGGAGCTAAACTGCAGAGCAGTGGCACTCCAGGAATTTAGTTTAGACCCTCTTCTGTTTTTTTTATTTATTTATTTATTTATTTATTTATTTTTTATGCTTCCTCTAAGAAAGATTAGCAGTAGTTATAATAAAGTAACATACAAGTATAATAAAGTTGCTATGCTGATAATTACGTGTTCGTACTTTGTGACAGCTGAGAATTTTAGTCTCCATTAATAAATGAATAGCTGACTATTTTCTGCAACTGAATCCTGATAAGACTGATGTTGAATTTTGGTCCAGATAGCGTCACCCTAATTTAGACCAAAGTATTTCTGTCCATCATTAAATTGCAGGGACATTAGAAATCTGAGCGTCATCTTAGATAGAGCTCTATGTTTTAATAGTCATATTGATTCTGTTGTTCGCACATGTTTTTTTCCATCTTAGGAAGATTGCAAAAATGTGGTATCAATAGAAAAGATGGAGATGCTTGCCCTTGCCTTTATCTCCTCATTGCTCGACTATTGTAATGTTCTGTACACTTGTCTGAACAAATCGTCTGCGGAGCAATATAAATAAATTTAGTTTACTTGCTACTTAATCATAAGTAAAGTTTTAATGAACAGAGTAATAGCCAACCCAGGCTCATACTGAAAACGTACCATTATTAACATTTCTTGAGAATGCCAAACACATCCCAGGTACGTTTTTTTTTTTTTTTAGTTTTTAATTTTGCGAATCCAACTTAGGCTGCTGTGTACGATTTTTCAGATCTCAAACTTCTCCCACAAGTGCCATTTGCGCTTGCTGTTCTTACATAAATCCACCAGAGGCTGCTGCCAACTGACTGACTGACTGACCGACCGTCTGACCCACCCTGCTCCTTCCCTAAACCCAACCGATAGTATTTTCAAAAGCACCGATTGACCTATGGCCAACCCCTTTCCTAAACCCAACTGATCGTTTTCAAAAGCAATGCAGAAAAATAAAATTACAGGAGCGCTACATTATGGGAGCGTCTCAGAGAAATTACACAGACACAATATAAAATATAAATCTATAATAAGTCTAAAATATACATATAAAATTTAAATAATCCAATAAACATTATTTATCAACATTAGATGTAGCAGAGAAACTCTAAACCCATCAGGAAAATAAATAAAAAGAAACAGTAATGTCAACAAAAATCCTAAAAAGCGAAGTGTAATGCAGGGAGATCAGGGAAAGTCAGTATGCGACTATTCTTAACGTACTGTTAACCAGGTTACAGGTTTATACTGTAGATTATTTAGATTTTTTTAATCATTAAAATCATGGGGGTTTATAGCACACACATCTAAATCACTTACTTGGGATTGTTGTATCCATCGAATTCAAGAGAGCTTCCGAAGTTCACCGTGACTGTCTTGTCTGGAAATCTGTCTTCTCTGTAAGTGACCGTGGCAGTGCTCACTTGATAGACAGCCTGCAGATCCACCTTAAGCCATGGGACATTCGCCCAGGTAGTAGCAGCGCATGTAGTTGATAATGTGGAGAAATTCTTGCCTCCGTCGATGGCGTTGTTTGCGACCCACAGAGAACTGATTGTGCTGATCTGAGAGGCTTTGGCTTTTTGTGCCAAATTCACTGAAGATAAAAGAAACGTTGATCAATAATTGTACAACATTCATTAACAAACCTGCCAAACACTCCTGTTTTTCCCAGGAGTCTCTCGTATTTCAGGCCCATCGCCTGCCACCCTCCCGTTTTATTTCTTCCGGAAAACTCTCGTAATTTTTACCATTCCCCCCAGGTTGCCAACATTGGTATAGGATCCGATCGCAGTGGCCGCCCAAAACATGCTTCATAGTACAGTTATATACACTGCAGTACCCGATTCTCAACAGTCAACAGTGTTATTCAGACACCTCACCCCTTAAAGCCTGGTTTATACTTCTGCGTCAAGTGACCGGCGTAACCTACAGCGCAGGCAACGCGCGCAGCTGTGCATTTATACTTCTGCAAGCTGTCTCTGTTGGTCTGCATAAACACTTCCAAAACACTAGTGGGCAGTGAGGTGTTAATGTTTCTCTGTGTCGAGTTTCTTCGCTGGTGTTTTGCTTTTCCTGAACACTTCCTGAATGTACAAGTGAATGTCCTCAAACTCGCTCATTTTGAGGCAGGAACCGGCGGATGAGCAACAACTTTTACTATGAGGTAAACACAAAACAAAACTTTCCATCCGGAGCTCCTTCACGGGACTCAACACTTGTAAACAATCGCTCCATCAGGCTCGCGCCATTCGCGTGGCTCTCGGTCCCGCACAGACTCGTCAGAGCTACCAAGCTGACCAATCACAGAGCTTGCGCTACGTGTCGTTGCGACGTGTAGTTACATTTTTTGAGAGGTGGATGTCAGCGCACTGACGGCTACAGCGTAGGGCTTTGTGTCAACGTCGTAGCATACGCATGCGTTTGACGCAGAAGTATAAATCAGCCTAAACCTGTCTGGCATTTCAGCCCAGTAATGCCATCAACTATTAACCTGACAAAATGTATTTTAAAAGTTAGGATTTTAGGCAACACAGTGGCTTAGGGGTTAACTCTGTGGCCTCACAGCAAGAAGGTCGCTGATTCGAGTCCCGGCTGGGTCAGTCCCACTATGCTTGGAAAACTTCACAGCAGGAGCGTGACTGGTTTAGCTGCTGTGGTGTATTCCATACAGTCTCCTATAGTCTGTTACCAGACACACGTTATATGGGAGAGTGGGGCACAAAGTAACACTTTTTGGTTTTGGTCAAATAATGAACATTGAATTTGAATTTTTAACTTATTTTGACTTTTATTTTGAAATGCGTTCGCAACAACCTTACTGTTTGACATGTGAAATTTCATTTACATTTAGTCATTTAGCTGATGCTTTTATCCAAAGCGACTTACAAATGAGGACAAGGAAGCAATTTACACAACTATAAGAGCAACAATGAAGAAGTGCTGTAGGCAAGTTTCAGGTCTGTACAGTCTAAGAAGGAAAGTATTAGTAATATTTTAGTAATTTAGTAATTTTTATTTTATTTTTAATTTTTTTGTAGTACAGTTAGTGTGATATTCAGAGAGGCAATTGCAGATTAGTAAGGAAAGTGGAGACTAAATAGTTGAGTTTTTAGTGGTTTCTTGAAGACAGCGAGTGACTCTGCTGTTCTGATGCAGTTAGGGAGTTCATTCCACCAACTGGGCAGATTGAATGTGAGCGTTTGCGAAAGTGATTTCTTCCCTCTTTGGGATGGAACCACGAGGCGACGTTCATTCACAGAACGCAAGTTTCTGGAGGGCACATACATCTGCAGAAGTGAGAGCAGATAAGAAGGAGCAAAGCCAGAAGTCGCTTTGTAGGCAAACATCAGAGCTTTGAATTTGATGCGAGCAGCAACTGGCAGCCAGTGCAAACGGATGAGCAGCGGAGTGACATGTGCTCTTTTAGCTTCATTAAAGACCACTCGTGCTGCTGCGTTCTGAAGCAGCTGAAGAGGTTTGATAGAGTTAGCTGGGAGCCCGGCTAGTAGAGAGCAACAAATTATAATTATATATAATTATAGCAACAAATATGTCGAAGCGCAAGTACGGCCCCAAATATGTATGGATTTACATATATTGACAACAAAAAAGACTGAACCTTTCCTTACCCTAACCACTGTTCACAGTATTTGTCATTTTTACTTTGTAATATTTCTATAATTTGATCCATTTTGTTCAATGACAGCAATAAAATATTGTTTATTTGTAAGTCTTGGTGAATTTCTTATGATGTTTCTGTCACTACTTGTGTATGTTAACAAACAAATACAAATTAAGTATAATTCCTAAAATTGTATTATAGCCCCTAAAAATTTGGGTCGCGGCTTGATGACCATGTCAAAATGTGGGTCCCATGGGCAAACCAGTTGAGAACCCCTGGATTAGACAAACCAGATTTTTCACCAACAACACACACAAGCCTCTCCTACAAATGAGCACTGGTTGTATGATCACTGGACCTATGGTTTCTGTGCAGTGTTGGCAAAAGTGCCAGGAGTAAAACTGTGACTATTTACCCCACCTGCGGGGCAAGTTGTAACAGACAGAGGGTTAGCTATAACTCATGCTTAAAAAGGCAGATTTCACAAAGTCAATTTAAAACCAGTTTACTTTAAATAGTAGCTGTAATTCTTCAGTACACAAAAAAATCCACTAGGCATGTATTGGATTTACAAAATAAAAATTTGTCAGATTGAAAAGAACAAATCAAGTTTACGTATGTTAAATGATTAATTCATGTTATTTGAAACTGAATCAAGAAATAATCAAATGAGTTTGATCAGAACATGTTGATTCAATGAGACTGAGACGCTTCAAATCGACAACTCTCACTCTGGAGAGTCACTTCGCGCATATCAGTAGGTGGCGGTAGTGCGTTTGGATGTCACCATACGAAAACAACAAGAAGAAGTATCACCGCGTGTTTTCGGCACGGTTTGGGAATTGGTTTTCCCAAGAGCTTGAATGTTATGCATGTTATGTTGTTGGCTATATGTTTCCTATACATTTTATACTTTTACATTTTGAATAGGAGTACCAAAGTGAAGAAAGCTGTTTAAACTCAATTGGTAAAAAAAATGATGTTAACGTCCAACAGGTATTGCTTGGGGATCAGTTTTCTTAAGAGCCAAGGTTATTTTGTTGGCTAAATGTTTCTTATACATTTTATATTACATATTACAATTTTAGATATTATATAACATTTTGTATCAGAATATTAAAGAAGAAATTTGTTTAAATGTGATTGGTGCCTGCTAAAGGCTATAATAAAATATATATATATATATATAACATGTTTTCTGTCCTTTTTGTGTTGAATTAATTCATTTTAAATCTTGCTTCATAGTATTGTCATTTAAAAAATGTAATTTAAACAACAGGGCGGGGCAGTGGCGCAGTGGGTAGCACGTTTGCCTCAAAGGTTGCTGGGTCGCTGGTTCGAACCTCGGCTTAGTTGGCGTTTCTGTGTGGAGTTTGCATGTTCTCCCTGCCTTCGTGTGGGTTTCCTCCAGGTGCTCTGGTTTCCCCCACAGTCCAAAGACATGTGGTACAGGTGAATTGGATAGGCTAAATTGTCTGTAGTGTATGAGTGTGTGTGTGTGAATGTTTCCCAGAGATGGGTTGCGGCTGGAAGGGCATCTGCTGCGTAAAAAAAACTTGCTGGATAAGTTGGTGGTTCATTCTGCTGTGGCGACCCCGGATTAATAAAGGGACTAAGCCGACAAGAAAATAAATGAATGAATTTAAACAACAATACTGAACAAGAAATTTACTAGCTGATTTAACAAGACATAATTTTGTTAAAGTAAAGCTTTAGTGTTACATTGAGTAAATTAGAATCATTTTTATTTTTATAACACAATACAAACATTTTGAGTCGATTAGTTGCAAAGAAGTTATGATATATTGAAACCATGTTTTATTTACAAATGTGCTTTGTGTTCATACAACATGTTCAAAGCAGTTCAGGTTTACTTGATTGGATTAGATGCATAAAGGGTGCCACGATTAAATCATGTTCATTCAACAGTTTGTTTTTATGAGTGTAGCTGTTTTTTAAGACTTCACTAAGTTATGTAAACCAGAAAAGTTGGAAGTCAAGTTATTGTATAACTGGTTTGTTGTGTAGACAACATCAAAAAAATATACAGTACATATTTCTTAAGCAGGCCTATAATACTGACCTTAAACTAGTTTTTTGTAACATTAAAAACTGTTTTTATTCAATACAAACTGTAAGAATTAAGACTTATTATGACTCCAGAATGATTATTTATTGTTTTATAGGAAATAATGTGAACATCTCCTTGTCAGGGTTCTGCCACTCTGGTCTGGTGAATTCTTGTTTTGGTGGCAGAGCTCGGACACTAGCTCTGTCTTGTCCTGTTTCTGTCATTGTGTGTCTCTGTGTGCACGCGCCGTCGTGGGTGTACGCAGAGTGTGTGCGCTCCCGCTTGATGCAGGCTCTGCGTGCCTCGAACGTGCGCGCTCTTGTACTCATGTTAGTGTTCGTCTGTCTGCAGCGTGGTGTTTCATTCCCAGCGTCTCAGTCTAGTTGGTTTCGGTTTTGGTCGGCGCTTGCATGTGTGAGCACACGGTGAGTGTTTTCATTCATCGTGTACTCGTGTCTTGCGTTCAGTCTTCTGTTGGTGTTGTTTAGCACGTGGTGCGTGTTTCCATGCACAGTGTGCTTGTGTTGTCATGAACACACGGTTAATGAGTTCTCTTACTGGCTTGTTTTCAAGAGTTCACACTTAGCTGATAATCAATAAAGCGTATTTGGTATGCTGTCCCGGGAAAGAGCCCTGAGCTCGTAATATCCTCAAGCCCGGGGCTCCCTCCCGTTAGAAGGGCGAGAGGGGAATTCGAGGTCAGGTAGGTCTCGAGAACTCCCCTGCTTGTCACCGTGAGAAGTGTAAACTCAGGTTGTATTGGGTGATAATTTGTTTTAGTCGATTGGCTATGGTTTATGTTTTTGGACGGTGTGAGGAAACCGCGGAACCCCCACGCGAACACGGGGAGAACATGCAAACTCCACACAGAAACACCAAACAGCCCAATGGGTTGGACTGGCGGTGTTCTTGCTGTGAGGCAACAGTGCTAGCCACTGGGCCACCGTGTCGCCCGATCAGAAAAAGTGGGAGGATGTAGGGGTGGAAAGGTTATTCATAAAAAAACTCAGGTTATTTATAATGCTTCCGTAATCATCTAATAGGGCTGATTACGGAGCTAACAAGGAGCCAGCCGTGTTGATTATAAGCACGTGATCCTCTCGAAATTAGTTTATGAATAAACCACACTTATGTGAGCGCATGGCTTGTGTTGTCTCTCTGTGTCACCGACTCGGTCCCAGTCATTCCCCTCGCTGGCCAGCAGAGGCCGCCATCCCCGGACTTCTAAGCATTACATCATCCACCTAGACTGATCGTGCACACACCTGAACTCAATCCAGTTAACGACCCACGCTCCTATATAAGCCACACTCAAACTCCAGTTCTCGGCGAAGTCTTGTTTAGCCCCGGCCAGCATTTCTGAGCGTTCTATCCTGCCTGATTTCCCGTTGACCACTTCAGCCCGTTTCTCGACCCTGCTCTGTCTTCTGCCTGCCCTTGACCAAAAGCCTGATTACACGGACTCTGATTCTCGCTGCCTGCCCCTGACTAAAGCCTGTATTACGGACTCTGAACCACGCTGCCTGCCCTTGACTCAAGCCTGGTAATCACTCTGCCTCTGTTATCTGCTAATCGTCGTTGAGTTGTATGTTGTATGTTCGCACAGCCGTGCGAGGTGTTGATGTTTAAGTGCGACTTAATAAATACTGCAAAATGGATCCCTCCGTGTCAGTCTCCCCGTTACACTCTGTATCATGCGCTCTCCCGTCTATTGTCTAGTCCCACCTTCCTTGTTAACCCATTATTAGTTAATTGTGTTCACCTGTTTGTGTGTTAATTTTCTACAGCTTATAAACCCCTCATGTCTGCTGTCCTGTGCCAGTTCGTCATCAGGTGTCATCGTTTCCTGTCTTGTCGTGTTCTCCAGTTTGCCAGCCTGCCCAGTCTAGTTTGTTTATTTGTTTTATTAACATTTTCCCCCCTCGGGGGAGTTTGTTTTGCTGTTTTTGCTTTTTATTTTTATCAATAAATACCCATATTTACTTGAGTCCTCGCTCCTTTTCTTCTCACCGACCGTGACACTCCTTGGTTTGATCACTCGGGAAACATTATTTAAAATTAACGGGAGGGCAAAAAGAAAAGAGACTTCAACTGCGTCTGTTAAAGTTTACAGGTGTTCAATGTGCCTTGATGTACTTGAATTGTGTTCTCCTACACCAGTACAGGTTACTTGTCAAATAAACTAACAAGGAAGATTATTTTGAATTTAAGTTATTGTTAAAGGCAGTGGCGCAGTAGGTAGTGCTGTTGCCTCACAGCAAGAAGGTCGCTGGGTCAAACCTCGGCTCAGTTGGCGTTTCTGTGTGGAGTTTGCATGTTCTCCCTGCCTTTGTGGGTTTCCTCCGGGTGCTCCACAGTCCAAAGACATGTGGTACAGGTGAATTAGGTAGGCTAAATTGTCCGTAGTGTATGAGTGTTTGTGTGTGAATGTGTGTGTGGATGTTTCCCAGAGATGGGTTGCGGCTAGAAGGGCATCCGCTGTGTAAAAACTTGCTGGATAAGTTGGCGGTTCATTCCGCTGTGCCCACCTCGGATTAATTAACGGACTGAGCCAACAAGAAAATGAATGAATGTTTATAAAGATTGCAGAGTGATAAAAAAATGACTATGAATAATTGTTGAAGTAGTTTGTGATGTGTGTTAGAGATGCGCGGATGGGCTAGTATTTCATCCGCAACCGCATGACAAAATTCATCATCCGTCCGCCATCCATCCGCACTAACATTTTTGACCAATTTTTAAAACCGCACCCGCCCGCCATCTGCTGATTGGGCTCTTTATTTGAATGGCTTATTCCTTTTTATTATTAAATGAATGTTTCTTTATTGATCATTATAGAATAGAGAATGACTTTAATGTAGACATGCAGTTAATCCAAACGTGCAATTGAAGACGCTTTGAAGTGACGCTAAAGATACGAGGACGTGTCTTTTCACTTGATTCGATTCCTCGGTCCTTGAGTCTTTTCCTTGCGTCCTTCCCTCGTACCGTTATCCCGGTGGGGTGGAAACACGGGAAAGAAAGCAAGGAAAGGAAACGAGGATGCACAAATAAGAAATGAGTAGCACCCGAGCTCTCAGAATATCAGCAGTGAACTCCGTCTCCAATCGGCGCACAGGGACAAAAATAAATAAATAGCCTAAATTAAACGCACTGTACTATACAACTTTTTTTATTGTAGCCTAATAGAAAACGCATTGGCACATCATTTCAACATGCTGCTATTTAGCCTACTACTAAATGCCTATTTCACTTTATTTTTTAGTAAATAGATAGAATAAGTCATTTACATTATAGCCTAATAATGTTTACATTTTGTTGTTGTCCATAGCAACCCCAAAAATGTACCTGCTTGCCTTGCACATCTAATTAATGGGCACAGTTTCTCGACTATTTTTTTATTTATTTATTTATTTATTTTTTGCTGTGGATGTTATTGAGCTTGTAGAAATCGGAAACAACACCAGTTCTGCGACACAGATGAACCTTTATTGATATCTCTATCAGACAATACCTATTTTATATGCCAAAAGAAACAACAGGCAGTAAAAAAAAATATTAACATAAATATCTTAATGTAGGCATAGGCTATAGTCGCATGCTTTGGCAAACAGTTGAAAAAAGTTTTAATAAAAACGTCATATCGTGCCTAAGCCTTGTAGGCTCAGTCATATACTTTGTTTATCAGTGATCCACTTTGTAAAATAAACACTTATTTTGGCATAATTTGGTTGTTTGTCTGCTCCATTGCCGCCACCATTCATAAAGAGTCATAAGTTTTAAATATTGCGTTAACCCTAGCGTTTCCATCTTAATTAACCATAACAGTGTGTGTGTGTGTGTGTGTATACGTGTTTTTGTGACATATCAGGACACAAATCTGTATAATGACATGCGTATGACACAGGTATTACAAAAAAGAGGTGACATATGAGGATAAATCACAGAGGATGAGTTTAATCAGAGTAAAGCTGCACACCGTCTCCTGTGATGGTTGGGTTTAGGGGTGGGGTGAGGGCAATACAATATACGGTTTGGACAGTATAAAATGAATGGAAACCTATGTAATGTCCCCACTTTCACAAAGACAAACGTGTGTGTGTGTGTGTGCATGTGTGCATGCGTGTTTGTGTGTGTGCAAATCTAAAAAGATGAAAATCATCTGTACCTGGATTTCCATCTACCCGTGCTCGACCACAAAACAACCCTGCACAAAATAATAGACAAATCAATAAAGGAGAGAAAAATAAACATGCGCAGGCAAACAAGCATCCAAATGATCTTCCATTTGTCTTTCAAAGCAGTCGGAGCCGGATTAATGTTGACGAATCATTTAGTGATCTACAAAAGTCAACATGCAAAGAACAAATGCAAATGACACCCTTACATATAAAAGCAAAACTATGTAAAGATATTTGCATGAATTAAGTTGACTTAACAATCTTGTCAACCATTCATAAACACTGTTAACATTTAATCTCTTCAACAGAAAATCAAATCATGGTCACACGTTACAATAAGGCTGTATCAGTAATGTTAATGGTATTCACGTTTGTTAACATCAGTTAATGGAGATGGAGCTCTTGTTAACTCACAGTGCTTTAATGTTAAGCATACATTTGCAGATTAATAATGAATCAATTTTGAACTATGATTGATAGCTGCTAGGGGCGACACGGTGGCTCAGTGGTTAACACTGCAGTCTCACAGCAAGACGGTTGCTGGTTCGAGTCCCGGCTGGCTCAGTTGGCATTTCTGAGTGGAGTTTGCATGTTCTCCAGAAACTCCAGAAGATGAATGAATGTATTAGTAAATGCACTGTACACATGCAGTTGAACTCAGAATCATTTTATTTATTGATTTATTTTTTATATTTCCCAAATGATGTTGAACAGATTCAGGAAATCTTCACAGTATGTCTAATAATATTTTATCTTCTGCCGAAAGTCTTATTTGTTTTATTTCAGCTAGAATAAAAGCAGCTTTTAATTTTTTAAACACCATTTTAAGGTCATTATTATTATCTCCTATTTTTTCAATACTCTCCAGAACAAATCATCGCTATACAATAACTTGCCTAATTACCCTAACCTGCCTAGTTACCCTAATTACCCTAGTGAAGCCTTTAAATGTCACTGTAAGCTGTATAGAAGTGTCTTGAAGAATATCTAGTCAAATATTATTTACTGTCATCATGGCAAAGATAAAATAAATCAGTTATTAGAGATGAGTTATTAACACTATTATGATTAGAAATGTGCTGGAGAAATCTGCTCTCTGTTATTGGGGAAAAAATAAACAGGGGGGCGAATAATTCTGACTCCAACTGTATGTTGTTCTTTATTAGTTTGTGTTAGGAAATAGGTTACATTAACTACTGAAATCCTATTAAAAAGTGTGACCCAAAAAATTAAATGTTCTGTTGCGTTGCTTCAACATTCTTCTTTTTCGTCATTTGTGTGTGTGTGTGTGTGTGTGTGTGTTTCTATTTGTTTGTTTATTTAACAGGGACAATACACTTCACATTGTTATCAAGTTAGCATGAAGCTAATTTGCAGTCCTCGTCCCTGGTTAGGCTTTACATAATTTAAAAAATAAATAAATAAACAATAATTTTACTAAATTAAATTTATGAAAGTCTTTGGTTACCTAATAAAAGCAGGCAGCACTCAATAATCTCCATCCCCCCTCAGACAACTCCCTATGAAATGTAGCCTGTACAATATTGAGGAGAAAGAGAGAAAATAAAACAAAGATTATAACAAATAAAGTGCTCTTATATAAAGCAGTGCATAAGATTAAACAGCCTGATCAAATCAGTCATTCACACACAGTGTTACTCATAAAAATATATAATATAATATTATATATATATATATATATATATATATATATATATATATATATGATAGGATGAAGTAAAATTCCATTAAAAAGACAAAAAGATGCTAAAGAATCAGTTCAGATGCTATAATACCACAAAAGAGGATTAGGGCCAAGCAATAATAGTAAAAAATAAAGCCATCTCAATGTTAAACTCATCATAATGTGAGATGATTAATCTAATTAAATTCAGAGAATAATAGAGAGAAAATCTTTTGATAAAAAAAATTGGATTCTCAACATTTTATCTCAATTTTTTTTCCAAATTTGAACACGTTTTTTCATGAAAATAAAAAATAAATATTCTCAGAATGTAATGAGTTTACTCTTAGCATTGTATTTAAATGTTTTTCTCTGAATTTATGAGTTTTTAATGTTATTTAATGCTGTTTTCTCAGAGTTTAACTAGTTTATTCTCTACAATATATTTAAATGTTTTTTCTAAATTTAATCTGTATTTTCACGATAATTAACGATTCTCTTCTCACAATATAATGAGTTTATTCTCCACATTTTATCTCAACAGTTTACTTGATACTGAACAAGTTTTTAACAAGTCTTCCAGACTTTATTTAGTTTATTCTCAACATCGTATCTTGACTTTTTCTCATAATGTAACGAGTGTTTTCATGTTAATTGAGTATTTGCTTTAACAAGTTTATTCTCAACATTTTATCTAGACTATTTTCTCAAAACGAGCTTGTTTATTGTTATTTTATTATTTATACAGGGATAATGCACAACATGACTTGTTGTGCCAGAATTAGCTTTAAAGCTAATTTACATCTGTATTCATTTCCCCAGAGTATAATGAGTTTATTATTCATTAATTTTCTTTTTAGCTTAGTCCCTTTATTTATGGGGTCACCACAGCGGAATGAACCGCCAACTCATCCAGCACATGTTTTTACGCAGCAGATGCCCTTCCAGCCTCAACCCATCTCTGGGAAACACCCATACACTCTCAATTACATTCATACACTACGGACAATTTAGCCTACCCAATTCACCTGTACCGCATGTTATTGGACTGTGGGGGAAACCGGAGCACCCGGAGGAAACCCACGCGAACGCAGGGAGAGCATGCAAACTCCACACAGAAATGCCAACTGACCCAGCCAAGGTTCGAACCAGCGACTTTCTTGCTCTGAGGCGACAGCACTACCTACTGCGCCACTGCATCGCCACGAGTTTATCATCAACATTTGATTTTTCTTGATATTTAGTTATTTTTTTTACTTTAATTAACAATTAATGAGTTTATTCTCAACATTTTGTCTCGAATTAGTTTTTCTAAATGTAATCTGGCATTATACTGACTTTAATTTTGAGATGTTTTTTTTTTATTATTGCTTGGCCCTAATTAATTTTTTATTATTATTATTACTTGTGCCTAATCATCTTCCATGTTACGATATCTGTATCACGTTTTTAATATCCTATTAGACATAGTTTTTTTTATATTTCACTTGGTCCTGAGTGTTAAGAATCCATGATGATCACACAGGACTTTTTGTGGACACATTGTCATGTTATAGATCCTCTCAGAGTCTCGCAGGACAGTTTCAGTGTTCAGTATTTTACATATCAGTTATGTTAACCATTAAATATTTTCATGTTAAATCCATTAAAGACATGCAAAACATTCAGCCGTGTAAAACAGAACGAATGACGAGACTCATTCAGGTTTGTTTTTTGACATTCAAACATTCTTTTTCTTCATATATATATATATATATATATATATATATATATATATATATATATATATATATATATATATATATATATATATATATATATATATATATATATATATATATATATATATATATATATGTATGTATGTATGTATATATATATATATATATATATATATATATATATATATATATATATGTGTGTGTGTGTGTGTGTGTATGCATATATATATATAAATATATATATATATATATATATATATATATATATATATATATATATATATATATATATATATATATATATATATATATATATATATATATATATATCCTGCATTTTACATAAAAGTTTAATTTCAGATATTATATTGGCTTAGAAATGTCTTCACAGAAAAGTTTTGCATCATTATTAATGATTATTAATCAGGTCTACACCCAGAAAACGTTTACTGTTTGTTCAAACTACTTATTTAACACAATTCTTCAGTGTTTCTGTAACAACTCAAATGTCTTATGTTCAATCTACTTAAATTAGCAAAAACTAGCAAGTTCATTTAATTCCTTCATGATCTTCCAACACAAATCAAATGTGTGGAACCCACCATTATTTACAGTGTATTAGCTAATACTAACTGTTATTACTACATTTATTTTATAAACCCGTCATTAGTTAAATCTGCAGACATCATTTTATTACCAATAAACACCTGAACTGACCTGTTTTGCACGAGCAGCTTCTGTCGGCAGGATAATGAAGTGAAATCAGTGTGAAATCTGACCATTATTCCTGAAGATGACGGGTATATACCTTGGTGACGTCACGCAGCAGGAGTATTTGAATTGGGAGTCAAACTGAGCGTTTCGTTTCACATCCACACCAAACACTAGAAATACAACAGCAGAATAATAAAGCACATTTTAATAAATAGCACGGTAAAATTACTTGCTATTATGATTTATAGACTTTATCTTTACATTGGTGCTTTATTTCGAACATGTAAACAATAAAATACAATCTTTTAAGAAAAGCTAAACAACTCAATGGAGGCTAAAAAGTATAGTAGCCTAATAAAAATATATAGTAGGCTAATAAAGTAAATCCTAATAAAAGCATGATAAAACTACTTGATGACATGATCTGTAGACTTTATTATTACCATTTGTTTTGTACATTTCAGATCCACACCGTACACTGGTAAAAATAGACTTTATTTTAAACATGTAAAAAATAAAATAAATAAATACTAGTTTTAAGCAAAGCCAATAATGCAACTCATGACAAAAACAAATGTCTAGGCTAAAAAAATAGTATGCTAATAATGTAATCTTGATAAATAGTTAAATAATAAAAACTTAATTATTTAATTAAATATTCTTATACATTTATAAACTAAATAAATTTATACATTTATAAAAAAATATTAATTTAACAAAATAATCATAGAAATTTATAAACTAAATTCATTTATAAATTCACTTATAAATGTATAAACTAAATAATTGAATAATTAAAATAATAATTTAACTAATTACTTAATAAATCTTACAAACTTATACACTAAATAAATGTATAAACGTGTAGATTTAAAAATTAGATAATCGAATAATTTAACTAAATAATCTCATACATTTTTTAAATAAATACATTCATAAATTAACTCATACATTTACAAACTAAATAATCCAATCATTTAAAAAAATAAACTAAATGTTCTTAATAAAGCCTGCTATATTTATTTTATGTCTGGTTGAGATTTAGTCTTCTCTACAGTCTTTAAAGTGCTTTAAAAATAAAGTTTGATCGATTAAAATTACGCAATACAATGCTATTATGGTTTGTAGACTTAATTCTTACCCAATTTCAGGGCTATATTAGGCAAAACAAAACAAAAGAGAAACAGAATAAATTAATGATTTTTGCATATGAAATGTTTTAGGCAAATTTCTTTAACGTATTTGTTGTATTTGCATGTGGATGAGTCAAGCTAACAATTTGTGATTCAACTTAAGCATTAAAGATAGTGTTGAAAAGATCTATCCAAATGTCAAACGACCGGCAAAGTTTTATAAACCTAGCCTAAACTAATAAACAAGGTTAAACAAGGTTTTTAGGTTATGAATACTGCATAATAAATGCCAGGGGAAATAACCACATGGAAACAGTGGGATATTACTAGAGTATAATAATAATAATACAAATAAAATATATATTAGTTTTATATATATATTTATTTTAATATTAGCCTATATTTAAAGAGTGGAACATACCGACATCTTGTCCTAAATATTGTCCTTATGTCACACAAATGAGAAGTTGTCCCTGTTTTTATCTTTATCTTATTGTTAATGTTTCTCAGATGCACAGTAGGCTTACCATCATGTACATATTCAAATGTTCATCAATTTTCTTTTTGACTCGTCTTTGAGTCCCTTTATTAATTTGTGGAACGAACCGCCAACTTATCCAGCATATGTTTTACACAGCAGATGCCCTTCCAGCTGCAACCAATCACTGGGAAACATCCACACACACTACAGCCAATTTAGTTCATCAGTTCCCCTATAGCGCATGTCTTTGGACTGCGAGGGAAACCGGAGCGCCCAGAGGAAACCCACGCCAACACGGGGAGAACATGCAAACTCCACAGAGTAACGCCAACTGACCAGTGACCTTCTTGCTGCGAGTCGATCGTGCTACCGACTGCGCCACCGCGCTGCCTATATTCAACAACATTAACTTTATTATATATGTTAACTACACTTATATTTAAGCCTATATATGGTCATATAACAGATTTCTGTATTTTTTATTATTATTCTTTTGCAAATAATAAAACAAAGAGACCACACTCTTAAAAAAAAGGTTCCTTGAGGTTCTATATAGAACCTTGGGGTTCTA
This sequence comes from Danio rerio, assembly GCF_049306965.1. Classification (NCBI taxonomy): domain Eukaryota; kingdom Metazoa; phylum Chordata; class Actinopteri; order Cypriniformes; family Danionidae; genus Danio; species Danio rerio. The sequence goes on along the minus strand of NC_133182.1, from coordinate 2,240,515 downwards.
TTTAATGAACCCTTTAAATGGTTCTATTTAGAACCTTTTTGGGGTTCCATATATGAAGCGCTTGATAGAACCGTTTCTTTTAAGAGTGCAGCTTCTGCTTTTTTTTTTTCTGGTCACATTATATTGTAGCCTACATCTACAATCAAATCATACCTTATATTTTAATATGGTAACAACTAAACAAAGAGTGAAGTTTGTAGAAAGTGAAACTAAATCAGTCCCTATAGGCTATACGCAGCAACTTTAATCCATTTAATAATCGACTACAATGTGTGTTGACATGAAACGGACGACAGTTTTGCTTTTTAATTCCGTAAAATGTAAATGTGTCAAACCAAATGCAATCTCACGGCGATTCGTTAATTTTTGATTTAGTGGTTATATCGTATGAATTCGTACAATATAATTTAGTACTATTTGCTCATCCCCCAATGATGGTTGGATTTAGGGGTGGGGTTACGTGCCACGCCTCCTTTTTAAAATCTTACTGAACTCGAATAACGAATAAGCCACTAAACTCACAAAACGTAAAATACTTACGTATCCTCGGCTGGTCAAACACATTGCACTACTTTACACTCGCCTATTCATGAGGTGTGTATTCTTAGTGTTTAATGATTAGATATTGAATGTTTTATATATTGTGAGTGTTTTATTATCAATGTTTTTTTTATGTTATGCAAAACTGTTTTTATCTCAGTACTTTTTTTTATGTGTGAAGCATTTTAAGAATTGAATTTTTCAAGGCGCTATATAAAAATAAACTATTATTATTATTTAATGGATTACAATTTGCTCTACAAGTGTCTGCTGCTGAACTGAACTCAGCTGTTCAAGATTTAAGGACAGATTAAAATCAGAAACAATCTCATGTTAAAGGCAAACGAGCATCCAAATCATATTATATTTGTTTTGTAAAGCAGCCAAAGCCAGATTCAGCATGACACATTCAGCCATGCAGCACGAGGTGAATATACTGAAATCCTGCAAACAGTAGAACTAACCACTCTCAAAATAAAGAAGCACAGATAAATGTTAATCAGTGTTTCGTTCATTTTATTTTTATTAGTTTACTGTGATAAATGCAGTGGTGTAAAGTAACTAGTTACAAATACTCTAATGACTGTAATTGAGTAGTTTTTCGGCAATTATTTATTCAAATAATTTAGGCGAGCACAGCAGCACGGCGATGTGTCTGAATGTGAACGAACTCCTGATAAAAGGCAACATCCGCCAGTCTCCAATTCTCGTACTGCTCTCCCGACAAAAATGCTTGCTGTATCGGCCCTGACAGCATCGCAGGGAAAAACATGCAACAAACCACTGTGGGTCATGGAAACAAACACATTCGAGCCTTCATGAACAGCTAAATACTGTGTGCTGTGAGTCCGTGTCTCACAGCTTGGCACTGGCTGTTCTGCCTTGCCTCCGGAAATCATACGCAGTCATGAATAATTAAGCCGGCTCTTCTCATAGGATAAGAAAACTCGGCTATGATTAAAGGGTCACGAAACACCAAAACACATGTGTTGAGCTGTTGACAGTGGTATATGTGTCCCACACTGCTAAAAACACTATTAGGACACCTATATTTCACTAAAAAGTGTCAATTGGTTGTTTTTGCGTTATTTCAAGCAAATTCGTACTTCCGGTTTGAAACGAATTTTTGAAGCTGCGTCACGGTCATGACATAATAGTGTGTATTCCAGCGTGCAGACTGGACGTCTGTGCCAGAGTGAGTCTTATTACGTCTTACAGAGTGCTGCATTAATGCATGAGTAAGACTTGGTTCTAACCAATCAGCGCGCTCTATTGTGCAACTTCATTAATATTCATTACTGTCACAGTGTTTAGACGACAGAGACGCCACGTTGTGTTGGCAAAACAAGCGTGAAGTGTTGCTTTTATAGTTTGCTGCAGTGAAGTTTTGTTTTCATTTTCTCTCTGTAAGAGCTCTGCTGGAGTCACGTGTGGATTAACAGTGTACGCGACGCTCGACAACAATAACTTACGTGTCTAAGGAGGATTATTGTTTACCTGAGTGCTGTTCTCATCTGCAAACGCTGAGATCCGGATTCGCTTGTAGTATTCTCTTAATAAAGACGCGGCTCTAGTTGCTGGTGATTGTCCTGTCTCTACAGATTTGGTAAGTGAGCGACCAGTGCTCTTTGTTTATTCAGTTTGTTCGTATCGAACAAACTATTGCACCGAGTGTAAACATGTTAGCACCACAACCAAACTATAACCTCATGTAGGATTTTGTGACCGGAATAACACACGCGACTTTCTGACGCTACCTGCCGTGTGCATCTAAGTTTCGGGAAATGCTGAGGTTTTTATTCTCTCATTCGCCGTGCGGTATCAAACATTGCATGAAAATACACACTTAGAGCAGTTCCTCGAATCAAATATCTCGTTTGTGGCGAGGGGCATGAATGAATTCCCTGAATGAAAGAGCCAAACTGCAGTAAAAGTCCACCATTTAATAATTTGCCAAATAATTGGACTATAGATGTCCATGTAAACAGTCCCTTTCTCCCCTGTGTGTGTGTGTTTTGACTCTGAAAGTCAGCGCACCCAAACAGACACTCCCACACCATGCCTCTTTTCTTCCTCCGACACTCCCCCTAAACAGAGCTGGACACGCCCACTTTTCTGACTTTTTCCAAAGTAGAGGTGTGAAAACACCCAGCTGAAACAAGGGGGTTTCATGGCCCTTTAATAACGAGAAACCGACGCGTCATCTTTGCACTTGCAGTTTTGCGCTACGTCACTGATTTTGATCCGCCCCAAAAATAATTTTAAACCCGGATGCAGAACTTAGCTGACAAAAGCTCAAAATTATCCAGTTTTCCCCACAATTAAAGCTGACATTGTCTTGACTGATGCTCAACACCAGCCCCGTAAATAAAATTTTTGAAGAGCCAGGGGGGATGGGTTGTCGCGCGAGAACTAAAAAGGGGGTGGAGGGGGTTAGGGGGGATGGGGGTTTCTATCCAAGACTAAAAAGGGCATGTGCACTGCACAGTTTGAGCCCTATGTGTCTCGAGGGTTTCTTGAACCTTTAACATGCAGAACACTGTACACTGAAGAAAATGATTCAGTGGATTAACTAAAGCCAAGTGAGGTAAGTGGTAGCAAACTATTTATATAGGCTGTATTTAAACAAACAAATATTTAGTAATGCTCAACTTCATTTGTTTTGTTTTTTTATTCAGCCCATATAACGTACCACTTAATTACTTCGTAAACCTAATAACTTTATAAAGCAACCACTTGCCTTGAAAAGAGAGAGAGAGAGAGAGAGTAAATCCAAGTAATAATTTTACTTAGTGTAGTTCAAAACATGAAACCACAACTATGAGCTCAACTATTGTAATTTATAGTAAATATTACCATGTTTTTTAATTAAAGGCTACTTGTAAAGTGTTTGAACACATCTGTTGTGGTGCTTCTGGTAAGAGCTGATGGTCCCAACACACCAAAATAGCCAACATACTGTAGGCTCATTCCGCAAACGTAGCCCTACATACATTTCTGGAGATGGTGAATTATGTAGCCAGAGGTACGTACGGCTGCATTTAATCTTTAAAATTAACGCTACAGGGCGGTATGGCGCCGTTCCAACCAGCTGACCGATTACCTCTGTATGGACGGCTTTCCTGCTTTTACCAATTTGTCCAGTGATTTGTTGCTTACGTTGGCAGACTTGAGACCCAGAGAGAAGAGTTGACCATGACAACAGGGTTCGAGTCCAGCAAAGAACTGTTCCAGAAAGCAGGTAGGACAAAAACAGAAGTCAAAAAAATTAAATAAACAAGCAAATAACTCAGTGAGAATGTGGTCAAATCTGAAAACATGGTAAAAACCAGGTGAGGGCTTTTCTTTTTCTGGATTGCTTTTAAAAACTCTATCGGTTTGGTTTAGGGAAGAAAGAGGGTGAGGGAAACGGTGCTTTTTAAAACATTATCTGTTGGGTTTAGAGAAGGTGGAGGGAGGGTCAGTCGAATGGTCAGTCAGTCAATCAGTCGACAGCATCATCTGGTGAATTTACTCAAAAACAGCAGATGCGTTGGCACTCGCAAGAGAAATATGAGATCTGAAAAAGTACACAGTGCCCTCTGGTGGACTCGTGAAAACAAAAACTGCATAATACGTATCTCCTGGGATTTATTTGGCGCTCTCCAGAAATGTATACAGGGGTACATTTCCATAATGAGCCTCAGTTGAATATACTAGAGACAACAAAACAAATATATAATTCTAACAAGGCATCCAAATAATAAAGAATAAAATAATAAAATGCAGGTTTAATTTTACATTTCAGAACTAATAAGGTAAATTTGAAAAAAAAAAACAATTTAAATCACCAGAGCACTGAAATATCCAAACAAAGCTGCCTTTACATCTATAATCAGCGGCGCCGCTAGGACCCTTGATAATGTCTCTGGGGCCCCCCTAGTTGTATGGGCCCTTAGAATCATCATAACTCCCCCCCGAGTTATGATGATTCTAAGGGCCCATACAATTAGGGGGGCCCCAGAGATATTATCAAGGGCTTGCGCCAATACACCCCCACCACCCAACATGTAATGCTAATAAGATTAGCATTACAGTGTCACTGCACTATCCACATTGGGAAAAAAAACTTAACAAAGCAGGTGTCTTTGGTCCTTCACTGACTTGGTAGGCGCAAAGGATAGTGTCAAACAGCTGTGTGTGTGTAGAGACTATCCTGTCGCAAACTGCTGCGAAAATCCTACACGACGGTGATAGTTTGATTGTGTTATTTACATGTCTGTACTGCACTTCATTAATGTCACTAAAATCGGCAAACTCAACATGCTTTAATTCAGTTTCTGTTTAGTTCCATTAGGATTTTAGTCGGATTAAGGTGATGGAAAAAAATCATTGTTTACATGGTAGACTCTTAATCAGAGTGTTGTTTTAATCATCTTAAAATAAATCGGGTTATTAGTGTCCATGTAAACATACTCAAAGAAACATTAACAAATAATCAATCATACACGAGACAGTATGAGCGGGAAATGATACAAATAAATAAATTACATTTTTTAAGATTTGACACTATTTTATAAATAAAGGTTGACTTGGGTCCCCTTATTTGTAGTAAAATGATGGAATAAAAATATTTAATTTTTAAACATTGTGCTTTATCTGGCAAATGCAGGATTTCTCAACAAAAAAATGTAATAAATGATAAAAAGAAATCATATAAAGTATAAGGAACCAGCATGAAGGCGTCTGCTTTGATATTTGAAGAGAGAAAGATGATAGGCTCTATTTGTACTCTTCTTCCATTATAAGTAAATGCTGCCTCCTGCTGGACTGAATTCAGATTGCTGGTTTGAATTGTGCACAGTAAGGAACAGGCTCCCTGTACAATAAAATTCGCACTTTGCATTTAAAGTTATATTAAAAATCTACAGTTGAAGTCAGAATTATTAAACCGGCTGAATTATTCGCCCCCCTGTTTATTGATTTCCCCAATTTCTGTTTAACGGAGAGCAGATTTCTTCAGCACATTTCTAATCATAGTAACTCATCTCTAAAAACTGATTTATTTTCTCTTTGCCATGATGACAGTAGATAATATTAGACTAGATATTCTTCAAGACACTTCTATACAGCTTAAAGTGACATTTAAAGGCTTCACTAGGGTAATAAGGGTAACTGGCAGGTTAGGGTAATTAGGCAAGTTATTGTATAATGATGATTTGTTCTGTAAATTATCAAAAAATATAGCTTAAAGGGGCTATCAATATTGATCTAAAAATGGTGTTGAAAACATTAAAAACTGCTTTATTTTAGCCAAAATAAAACAAATAAGACTTTCTCTAGAACAGTGGTTCTCAGACTTTTTTCATCAAGTACCACCTCAGAAAAAAATTGTCTCTCCAAGTACCTCCAAAACGAGCAGTACTGAAATACTGCAGCGTAGTAGGTCCAGTAAAGCAGCTACAACCCTGCACAGTGAAACAACGTGGCAGTTTACCTCAAAAATATAGGCTATATATCATATATGGCATATTATATACATCATTTTTGATAAATTTTGAAATGTGTGTAGCATGTACATGACATATTTCAATCCTCCGCGTACCACTAGAAGGAAGCCTGCGTACCACTAGTGGTACACGTACCACAGTTTGAGAACCACTGCTCTAGAAGAATAAATAATATCAGACATACTGTGAACATTACCTGAATCTGTTTAACTTCATTTGGGAAAAATTTTTTACAAAGAAAAAAAAAGAGGGGCTAATAATTCTGACGTCAACTGTATATGTAATTATTTTACAAAAAAAACAATTAAAAGAGAATGCAAAAAAAAAGTATTAGATATAATGGCACTCCATTATCCAAGCTGGAAATATGATCCTTTTAAGTAACCAGTCTGACGCGACGAACTCATCCAAGTCGTTATATTCTTTTCTTGTGTTTATTTGTTTTTCAAAGCAGGAACAATCATTTTCTTTATATAACGATACAATATAGAACGACGGTCAAAAACTATATGACTCCGGCTGCGTCCGAAACCGCATACTTTCATACTATATAGTACGCTAAAATCAGTATGCGAGCCGAGTAGTATGTCATTCATAGAATTCAAAAATCAGTATGCGAGAAGTCCCCGGATGACTTACTACTTCCGGCCAGATTCTGAAGTGCGCATTCCATGCACGCTGCGCTATCCCATAATGCCCCGTGAGAGAAATCATGAATGGAAGTGAGGCGACGCAACTGACGCAGGTAGGTCACGTGACCATGACAAAATGGCGGATATAGTACGTCCGAATTCCATTCATACTTTTCACATTCATACTGTATAGAGCGCACTTTTCTAACGGCCGAGTAGTACGTTTAAATTCAAATGCAGCACCTACTGAGTAGTAGGCGGTTTCAGACGCAGCCTCCGTCTCTTTCTCTCTTTACATCAAGGATATGACGTGATCAGTCATCGGCATAATTAAAGCATGCAATAATAATTTAAACATTATTTTGATTGTAGACAGTATACATGCAATAAACAAATAACGATAACTATACATAATATTTTACAATTTGCATAATAAATAAGGCTCTAACATAAACTATGGAATAAATTACACCATTGTCCTGCTGAGTTTACAGGAAGCAATTCAGATATAATAATAATAAATCTAATAATCATTAGTGGGTTTTGCCTTTAGCAGCTTCTTAGCAGTGTATTATTCCATTGGACTGCACTCAAAAACTCTCATTTGTCTCTTTAAATCTGTAAATCTCTCTTTAAGTCCACACTAATGCCTTTAGATTAGACGCATGCAAAGTGTAACTGAAGAGGCTTACAATGATCCGGATACAAAGGGAGGCTTAAGGAGGCTATAGAATGAGGTGTAAAAATAAAAACAAATGAACACGTGTAAGACTCAAAATCATAAATGTAAAGTTCCCTGCAGGAGGGCAGTAATTCTCTAGCTGTGAAAAATGAAAACAGAGTCAGAAAAAGCACAACATGTGTTTATATGAAATGAACCTGCTCCTACGCAGGTTTGAGCAACCAGAACTGTTGCTATGACCCCTGGGGTTCGTTCTTGTACGTGGATTACTCAGTAAGCTGGATTTGGTTATTGACGATTTGACACGTTCCAGGATCATTTTGTTCTTCAAAACTCATCTGAGAGTTGTTGTCATAGCAACTTCTGGAAGCTCGAACCTGGTCAGGAGCAGGCTCATTTCATATAAACAGGATTAGAACGGGTCAGTTCAAGCAAAGATAATACTGAAAGTGTGAACCGAATTCTGATATTCTCTTACAGTAGTAGTTATATACACTAGAGAAAATAGTATATGTATATATATATATATATATATATATATATATATATATATATATATATATATATATATATATATTTAACTTAATAAAAATGAAGTAATATATATATATATAAAATTTATGCAATCTGCACTCCGAAAAAAAAAGTACAAAGACTGCCACCTGGTGGTTAAAATTTTTTTTATTGATATGAACATTTTTAGATCGCTTTAGTGACTTTTTAAAAGCAATAATACATTTATGCAGTCATAAACATGTTCTGAATGTTAATATGACGGTGATTTGATGCTTCATATAAGTTGCAGACGCCTTTACCAGTAGTAAAATGCTTTTGTAAACATTCAGTTATTATTTACACCAATTAAGAAACTATAATACTACTATGGCTACTAAAATAAAGAAAATCTGCTCTAACTGGACAACTAAATAAATTGATAAATGAAAGTGTAAAGCCTGCAGCCCGCAACAAAGTTGGAAAGTTGTTGCGTATCATATTTACTAAACTATATACTGCTAATTTTATGTAATTTGGCTCACATGGATAATTGAATATTAATCAGATGATGTCATTACGCTGCTGTGCCGTCAGCCAGTCGTTGCATTGCTGATCATGAAATCAAGGATGGATAGATCTGTCCTTCACAACACACGCAGCGATCTTGCAAACTTGTTTAAAGAACCAAACTAGCCAGAGATCAGTTATCAAGATGAACAGATCCAGGATCTGCCAAATCATCTTAGATCATTTAAGCGAGGTAGGAAGAACGGACCCCAGGAGTGGTCTATTAGGTTAAAAATTACTCTCCAGTAAGCCTTTTCCCCATATTTCCGAATGAAACTTTACTACATCCAATCAGCTTGCAGTGCAAAAAACAAGCCACACCCACTGTTTTCTCATTTATTTATGCTTTTCTCTTGGAACTGCATCACAATACGAAAAAACACAGTAAAAGAGCAGTTGCAGCGTCCAGTATATGTGAACTTCAAAGGTGTCGTGTGTAAGATTGACACCCAGTGGTTGAGCAAGGTACTGCAGTCCAAAAATCAAAACACTTTTTCACCTGGACCCTCCTCTGATGACTCACAGGTTGCTAGATGGACGACACCAACAGGAGCGAGCGTGCAACACATGACAACAGGAATATTTTCCATGCTAAAAGCAGTTTTTATGCTAAACATCACCAGATTGTACTGTTCTAAAAACAGCTTCTATTCTTACGACTGCATAAACTATGACAATGATCCCCTCGGGTGCTTTATTCAGTGTTAAATGCTACAGATATGAGTTTGAATACAATTATATACATTTATTGCAATACTGAACGCAGCAGCAGATGCCGTAGATTATAGATCTTAAAAAACAAAATAAACAATTAGTTTAAATTTAGACTTTAGAACTGTGTAATCGGTCACTAAACTTTAAAGAGTTTTATTATGTATTAATTAGATTATCAGCCTGTATATTTCGTTGGAGTGCAGTGTGTGCACTATTCTGCGCTTCTGAACGGCTATCTTTAAATGTTTATGTCGTGTTGCGTCTGGTGCAAATTGCATGTCACTGCAAATATCCTCACATTGCTTGTCTATTAAGACACAGTGCTAACCACTGAGCCACCATGTCACCTGTCTGAAAACAAGACAATCCTTTTTACTTGTCTAAAAATGCTTCTTGCTTTTAACATTTGTAGATATTTGAACTAGAAAAACTCTGAGAAAATCATTTTTCCACTGTACTTGTGTAACATAAAAACAAAAGCACTGATTGATAAAGAGTCTGAATATCTTCCTCTACAGTGAGATGAGGAGATCACGACTGTCTTGACACATCATTTACATACACAAATCAGCGTTGGTATCAGGATAGATTTGTTTAGTAAAGCTGAGCTGGAAAGTCAGACTAACAAAAACTATTCCTGGAATCCAGTGACCAGGTGAATCCAAAATGTACCCAGATGAAAGCAGATAATGCAAACCAAGAAAGAGGACGTTCCCACTGATTTTCATGTTGTGTTGTGGGACTTTTTAGTTTCAGTGAACTGGAAGATTGTTTGAGAGAGAACACTTAAAATAGTTGATTCCCTAATCAGTGCACTGACTAGTGAACAAGGGTGCTGACTGAGACGCACCCATGTGCGCAGGGTCTTAAAAAGTCTTTATGTCTTCAATCTCAAGAACTAAATTTTACACTGCTTTCCTCACTTAGATTTTAGTCTTGCTTCTAGTCCAAACATTGAAAAACACAGTGCTGGACAGCGTTATTGAACAACTCTCCGTCTACACCCCACCACTGAAAACGCCAACCCAGGCTATTTCTGAAAACTTCATCCCACCGATGTTTTTGGAGACCGTGAAATACTTCCCGGGAGGTACCTATGTGTGTAGTTTCTGTTTTTGCGAATCTGCGAGAGGACGCCGTGTGAGCTTTTTTGCAACTCGCGTCCACCGGTCACGTCCGCGCTGTTTTCTTCGGAAGTCACTGTTGAGCGACCATCTGTCCGACTGACTGAATGATTGACTGGGCGACCACCCACCCTCCTCCTCCTTCCGTAAACCCAACCGGTTTTACCGATTGACCCGCCCGCACGCCCGCTTTCCTAAACCCAAGCAATGGTTTACGAAAGTCGTCCAGAAAAAGAAAAGCCCCCATTTTCGGATTTCACCACATTCTCGCCCTGTTAAGTACTCGTTCACTTTATTTTTTGGATTCTGTTTTTGTCTTACCTGATTTCTGGAACTGCACTTCCCCGGACTCGAACCCTGTCGTCGACATCAGCTCCCCTCCGGTGACATACACGATGAGCTAACCGGACAAACTGGTTGCGGCGGGAAAGCCATCCACACGGAGGTGAGCTGTCAGCCAGCAAGCGTGAAGAGGAGTGGCGTCATACCGCCCCGTAGTGTTTGCTTTAAAAAATGAAATGCAGCCATATGTACCTCCAGCTCTGTAAATTGCGTTCTCCAGAAACGTCCGCAGGACTCATTTTCAGAATGAGCCTGGGTTGCAAAACGCACATCACATGACCACACACACACACACACACTCTGGCATGCACTGCAGCATCTATGAGATCTGTGCTTGTCGGATTGTACATCAAGTATCCACCGCTGAATCTAATCTCACTGTATTTGTTGAACGTGATATTTAATTCATCTTGTTGTCTACATCTAGCGACATATTCTCTGTCCTTGGTCTTTTAAAGATATTACTTGTTCTCAGGCGACGTGTTTTGGCTGACCGCAAAGATGAGTTAATAATTAATGTAACCACATTCTGTATATTGACTGATTGCTTGCCTTTATCACCTATATTGTATCAACTTATTGTACGTTATACTTTTATAATGGCCATTATTGATTATTAAAACTGACATTCAGCTAAAGAGAGGGTGTGTTTCTTATTTTTTTTATTGAAAATGAAAGGATGCAGTGATGTTATAGGCTCGGTTTTGTTATAAACATGCGTACAGTGAAGATGACGCTCATATATGCAGCACGACGCCTCGACATTTCTGCTGTCTGTTAAGTTGCTAATATCAAAATGAAAACAGGCAGTTCCTCACATCATGTTTTCATTTCATTGTTAAAAAAGTGAAACAACAGCCAGGATGATGTGAATGAGGTTTTAAAGTACACTGTTCCCTTTGAAGATTTACCTGACGTGTCCTCTGGGCCCGGTTTTTCAAAAGTACTCCACTAGGATTTTGGATAAGGGATTGGATCAAAGCTTGAAAATGGGTTTTTCAAAAGAAAAAACGGATTACGTAATCGGATTAGATCACATAATCTAATCTTGGTTTTGATCCGGATCAAACCTTTAGTTTGGGTTTTTCAGACCTTTTTTGTAGGATCTGGATCACTTTGATCCAAAAAACCTGGATTAAACTGATCCCATCAGAAGGGTGGATTTAGTGTGGATTTCATGTCCAAAATGTAATGAAAACTTAAAAAATGTATTAAATAATGCTATTTTTGGATCATACAGTATCTTACGAGATATACTATTTATTCATAAGGTTTTCATTTTATTTGTTCATCCGTCAGGCTATAGTGATTATAGGCTTTAACATACTTAGCCTTTCAGTTTACGCCTCCAGCAAAGTAGAAATAGTTTGGCTCATAAAATAATCCCCCAAACAGCTGTCAAAACTGACCAAAAACAATCAATTTTATTCTGTCACTAACTGATATATATATTCATCACAATGGAAAATATTTTTCTTTTTAGAATATTTATTAGTGATGCATGCAATTGCAAAGAATGGCAATCACTGATATTTGAAATCACTTTCAACAATTGCAAAAAGAGACTGAAAGGGCAGAAGCACAGCTTTGACTGGCAGAGAAACAACTGACTCTGACCAAACTGCAGCAAACCAAGGCCAATGACTTGAGATTCGCCTCCTAAAGGCTGCGCTCAGACAAGCTGCTCTCTCCACATCAGATGAGGAAGTCTGAAATTATTGTGAAGTTTTTGACATTAAGTCTTTTTTTTATTTACATCTATATTTGAAACTTATTATAAATATCCTCAATGTACAGTGTTGTAGGTCTCAGATGAGCGGACTACTGAAAGAGGATGGGGTGGGGTTTTTTCTTGTTTTTATTATTTATTATTATTTTAATAATTATTAATTTTTTTTGTTTTCATTTCAAATAAAAATAAAGTTATATTGGCCCAACGCTGGCTATTCTACTTGTCGCTCTTTACATATCTATAGTTCTACATTGTGATGTCCTATGCTGTTTGAGCACTGGTTATCCAGATTTAGTGATCCTGAAAAGTTCCTATCCGGTTCAGATTGATCCAATCCGATGTTGCTTTGAAAAACTGGCTCAAAAAGTAAGCTGGATTACGTGATCACGGATCGCAAAAACAGGATTACTAAATCTGGATCAATTTTATCCGGATTAAACCTTTTGAAAAACCGGGCCCTGGTGTTTGTTTTCCATATCAAACTTGCAAAGTCTGAACTGAAAGAGAGGATGCAGGACTGAACTGTGTGTGGGCTACGTAATAATGAGGAAAAGCCCCAATCAGAAAGGTGAAAGTCTGCAGCCCCGCCTCTATTTTCAGATGTCTCCGTTTTCCCCGTTTTTGAGACGGAGCAGCAGCGCTTCAGAATGAAAACTGCCTCTTCAGCGTTTTCAAAACGCTACGTTTTCGGTGCTCGAAAACTCCGGAGTAGTGTGGACGGATGGTGTTACCGTAGCAAAACTTGTGCGTTTTAAAACTAAAACACATTAGTGTAAACGGGGCCTAAGTCTTTCCAGTCTTTGTGTTCAGTCCTTTACTTCCACTTTATCTGTTCAGCTGAAGGAACGGAACCAACCCTGTGTCGTTAGACACAGCAACATTATAAGATGGCGGCGCCCTTGCGCTAAAAACGATGTTGTTTTCTTCTAAATGGTTACATTAATTGAGTTTGTTTAAAATACTTTAATTAAAGTGGAAATCAATCTTCAAAATACTGTAAACTTGACTGCGTGCTTCATTTCCTCTTTAAACACATTTGTTTTCCATGGTCTCGTCATCTGTCGTATGAACTGGCTTTCATTGCTGAGGAATCACACTCTTCCCTAAATGAAGGAGCTCCTATAGCTAAATCTGAGATTAGAAGGGTTTTGCTGAGAAAGTGAAACAGTGGGACAATCAGGCAGATGTGTGACTGAAGTGTGCATGGAAATCCAGGCTGGAAATCTTTGAATGTTATTTTAATTGTAAAACGTGTTTCATCACTGATGTGTCACTATCAAGACTCACGTGAAGCACTTGACATGGTCAAACACTCCTGGAAAAGAGCATCTGTGCTTATTACCGCCTGAGTTTTGTCATGAGGGCGGATGAGATCTTCGTTCTGCTGTCAGGTGAGTTTCAATGCTTATCAGAAATCAACAGTTCCTACATATGTTAACAATAATGGCCGAGCAGATTAGTCTGCATGCTAAAAATGCTTGGTTGTATTATTGCAATGTTGGATAATAACAAACGCATTTTTTAAATAAAATTTTTAACCCAGTGGTTGGGTTTGTCCATATTTGACCCAACATTGGGTTAATACATTCGTTCAATCATTTTCTTTTCGGCTTAGTCCTTTTATTAATATGGGATCGCCACAGCGGAATGAACCGCCAACTTATCCAGCACATGTTTTACGCAGCGGATGCCCTTCCTGCCACAACCAATCTCTGGGAAATGGGTTAATACAACCAAGCATTTCTTTGGAGTGTGATATGGAGTGCCATGTGGTTTTGAATTATTCTTAAAGTGATAGTCCCTAAAATCTAAACACTGTCATACTGTCCTCATTCTCCACTTGTTCAAACCTGTTTGAGGTTTTCCTGTTGAACACGAAAACATTTGAGTAATACTGGCGGGAAAACATTCGTAGACGTTCATATTATTTTTTGTTTCTACTGTGGATGTTTTTTCAACATTTTTCAGTGTTTATAACAGTATAATAATAGTCTGCTTTGAAATGTGGCATATTTTGTAAATGATGAGGAACTTTTAATTTTGGGGTGAACCATTTGTTTAACGCTTCTGCATAGGTTGGTTTGGCTAATGCAATAAAAATATACTGTGTTTTATGAAATATTCAGAAAGTGTGATAAAAAAAAACAGTAGAACTATTGCATGTTATTTAACGGTCATTTTATCTGAACATCAAGATGCACACACTGTAAAAAATGCAAGGTTGTTTTAACCTAATGTTGGGTCAAATATGGACCAATATGGATTTCTATTCAATTAAAATGACACCTTTCAATGCAATGGAAAAAGACTCTAAATTCACTAACAATAAAACTGAGATTAAGACATGTGGTACGCACACGTTGTGAAATAGGTGGAAAGTGTTCAAGAAAAGTAACAAGTAAGTAAACAAGAAATCTGTATGCCGTTTTTAGTGAATGACACCCAATATTATTAGCACTATTAAGAATACCTTTTGACTGGCTACAGAACATACCAGTTGACTTGCCTAATTACCCTAGTTAAGCCTTTAAATGTCACTTTAAGCTGAATACTAGTGTCTTGAACAATATCTAGTCTAATAATTTGTGCTGTCATCATGGCAAACAGAAAATAAATCAGAAAGATAAAATTAAAAACTATTATATTTAGAAATGTGCTGAAATAATCTGTTACACAGCACTTGAGAAATATTTGAAAAACAATTAATATTTCATAGAAAGGCGAATAAATAATTCACCAGTAATAGTTTCAGAATTATTTATTTCCCATTTCAGTAGCACTTACATACAGTTAATTCTATAGTAACACAACTACAATAATAAATCTGTTATGGTGAATCTACAGTTGCAATAGTAACGTGATAAATATAGTAAGTAGTCTGTTGTGCTGATTCTACAGTTGCTATGGTAACATGACAACTACAGCAATTAATCTGTTGTGGTGATTCTACAGTTGCTATGGTAACACGACAACTAAAGTAAATGATCTGTTGTTGTGATTCTAAAGTTTCTATGGTAACACTACAAATGTAACAATTGATCTGTTGTGGTGATTCTGCAGTTGCTATGGTAACACGACAACTATAGTAAATAATCTATTGTGTTGATTCTACAGTTGCTCTGGTAACACAACAACTATAATAATTGATCTCTTGTTGTGATTCTACAGTTGCTATGGTAACACTACAAATATAAAAAATTATTTGTTGTGACAATTCTACACTTGCTATGGTAACACGACAACTATAGTAATTGATCTGTTGTGGCAATTCTACAGTTACAATGGTAACACAACAACTAATAATTGATCTGTTGTGGCGATTCTACAGTTGCCATGGTAACACGACAACTGTTATAATAATTGATCTGTTGTGGTAATTTTACAGTCGCTATGGTAACATGACAATTAGTAATTAATCTGTTGTGATAATTCTACAGTTTCTATGGTTACACGACAACTATAGTAATATAATCAATACTGTAGATTTTAACTCTAGGATATATTATACTACAATGCACTACAATTTACTATAGTAAAAATTAAAGTATACAATGGTATTTAGTACAGTTCATCAGTATCAGCAATTTAACACTATATAGCATTTATTATAAAGGACTGTAGTATTTTTCCATGTGTGTTTATGTATTGTGTTATTGCGTGTCTCTCCACAGCTCTGAGCTCCTGTGTGAACTCTCATCTGTTTTTCTTTATTTCTGAAAACATGACGTGGCCTGAGGCTCAGACGTACTGCAGATTGCACTACACTGATCTGGCAACCGCTAATGACCAGGCGGATTACGATGAGCTGATAAATGCTGTCCCTCAAGATCTTGATGGATCGAGCGAAATGTGGATCGGCCTCTATCGAAAATCAGCCAACGCTGCCTGGATCTGGTCCGATAAGAGCTTGTCCAAGTTCAGACTGTGGGGTTACCAACAGCCCAATAATTACCTCGGCCAGCAGTTCTGTGTGGGAACGTCTCTAGACGAGCAGTGGAATGATCTGGAATGTACCAATAAATTCCCCTCAGTCTGCTACTCTGGTGAGCTTTTAGTCAAAACAGTTCACTCTGAAGATTACTGCAATATTTAAAAAGAAGCATTGTTAGTAAAGTAAAATTAAGCTTTCTTCAGGGAAAAGTCTTATTTCTTTTAGTTTAGATTAAATAAAAATAGAAATTTTGCGTATTTCCAGCCTGATCTCACGAGAAAACTTAAGTATTGAACGTTTTTCCAGTTTAGTGGCTAATTCATACGAATTCGTACGAGTTCAGTCATACGAAATTGTATGATTTTAAAAAGGAGGCGTGGCACCTAACCCCACCTCTAAACCCAACCGTCATTGGGGGATGAGCAAATCATACTAAATTGTATGAACTAGATTGTACCAATTCATACGAATTAGCCATTAAATCAAAAAGTTACGAATTGCCGTGAGATTGTGTTGGTATTTCCCCTCTCAATTATGCATCTGAATTGCAGTATGTGACCGTGATCTTTCCTCCAAAAGCTTTGGATGTTAAAAACTTTGTAAAAGTGACTTTTATTGACATTTGTATCAGTTTAAAGTGAGTCATTGTCACAAAAGCCAAAATCTTTGGTACAAAAGCCTGGTAGAGCTGCCAGTACATTCTCTGTTAGTTTACAGACTTAATTATTCATTCATTCATTTTCTTTTTGGCTTAGTCCCTTTATTAGTCTGGGGTCGCCACAGCGGAATGAACCGACAACTTATCCAGCATATCTTTTACGCAGCGGATGCCCTTCCAGCTGCAACCCAACACTGGGAAACACCCATGCACTGCCATTTACACACACTCATACACTATGGACAAATTTTTACCTTACCCAATTTACCTATAGTGCATGTCTTTGGACTGTGGGGGAAGCCAGAGCACCCTAAGGAAATCGACGCCAACATGGGGAGAACATGCAAACTCCACACAGAAATGCCAACTGACCTAGCTGAGGCTCAAACCAGCGACCTTCTTGCTGTAAGGGGTTACTATGGTATACTATTAACGCACATAAATAACCAGATTTTCTGACCTCAGTCATCTTCGTCTTGAAGAATTCTCCTATTCACCACTACTCCTCCCCCTCTTTCCTAGATTAATCTGTTGTCTCACAGCAACAAGGTTGCTGTTTCGAGCCCCACCTGGGTCTGTTGTCATTTCTGTGTGGAGTTTGCATGTTCTCCCGGTGTTGACGTGGGTTTCCTCCGGGTGCTCCGGTTTCCCCCACAGTCCAAAGACATGTGTTATAGGGGAATTGAAGAAAGCAAAGTAGAACAGTGTACACATGTTTTAGCACTGCATAACCATAATTTGGTATAGTTTGTGGTTCATTCCGCCGTGGCAACCCCTAATAATCAAGAAATAGGCAGAACAAACAAATTTAGGGGACCAACCTGAGCTCAGACTCCCCTCGCTCCCGATGAAATGTTAGGGAGCCCCGGGCTTAATGATCTTCCGAGCTCAGGGCTCTCTCCCAGGACAGCATGCCAAACACGCTTTATAATCAATCATCAGCTAAGAGTGAACTCTTGAACTACTAAATGTCAATAAAAGTCATTTGCTGAAATAAAACTCCCATAATGCAATTCACATGCAGAAATAAACAGAAAACACTGGTAAATCACAAAATTGGCAACCTGTTAATTAACAGATATATTTTACAGTGTATTAGTCCCCTTAAAGACAGCATGGAATAAACATTTTCTCCTATTTTTGATTGTATATAGTTATGCTTGTTGTAAACGATGCCATTAGGTGCCCTCATAAACCTTCATTAAATATCATGACCCTCTCTCCCCCGCTCAAAGACTTTTCTTCACTTCTGATCTCAATTAAATGTTTTTGGGGCGGAGAAATCAGTCCTTTAGGGTGGAGATATCAGTCAGTTAGGGCGGGCCTATTAATTCTTTAGGATGTGGCTATCAGTCCTTTCGGGTGGGGCTAGCAGTCAGTTAGGGCGGGCCTATTAATTCTTTATAGCGGAGCTATCAGTCCTTTAGGGCGGGGCTATCAGTCATTGAAGGTGGGACTATCAGTCATTTAGGACGGGCAGGGCCGGAGCAAGCTGAACTGCCGCTCTAGCAGAGGATGATCACGCCGCCCTCAACCCCAATGTGAAAACGAAAGTGAATGGTTATGAAAATGAAGTGAGGTGTCGCAGACCTCTATTCTGCCACCCTATTTGCGGATAAAACTGAGGACGCGCGGGTGCTGAGGGAGGGAGGGAGGGAGGTGTCGCGGACGCCACCCTCTCTATTCTGCCTCCCTATGCGTGGATATAACTGAGGACACGCGGGTGCTGATGGAGGTGTGGCTGACACCGCCCTCTCTATTTTGTCGCCTATGCATGAATATAACTGGGGACTCGGGTGGTAAGGGAGGTGTCGGGGCTATCAGTCCTTTTGCGCGGGCTATCAGTCCTTTGGGGCGGGGCTATCAGTCCTTTAGGGCGGGGCTATCAGTCCTTTAGGGCGGGGCTATCAGTCCTTTAGGACGGGGCTATCCGTCCTTTAGGGCGGGGCTATCAGTCCTTTAGGGCGGGGCTATCAGTCCTTTAGGACGGGGCTATCAGTCCTTTAGGATGGGGCTATCAGTCCTTTAGGATGGGGCTATCAGTCCTTTAGGATGGGGCTATCAGTCCTTTAGGGTGGGGCTATCAGTCCTTTAGGGCGGGGCTATCAGTCCTTTAGGACGGGGCTATCAGTCCTTTAGGGTGGGGCTATCAGTCCTTTAGGGCGGGGCTATCAGTCCTTTAGGGCGGGGCTATCAGTCCTTTAGGATGGGGCTATCAGTCCTTTAGGGCGGGGCTATCAGGGCTATCAGTCCTTTAGGATGGGGCTATCAGTCCTTTAGGGCGGGGCTATCAGTCCTTTAGAATGGGGCTATCAGTCCTTTAGGGTGGGGCTATCAGTCCTTTAGGGTGGGGCTATCAGTCCTTTAGGGTGGGGCTATCAGTCCTTTAGGGTGGGGCTATCAGTCCTTTAGGATGGGGCTATCAGTCCTTTAGAATGGGGCTATCAGTCCTTTAGGGTGGGGCTATCAGTCCTTTAGGATGGGACTATCAGTCCTTTAGGGTGGGGCTATCAGTCCTTTAGGATGGGACTATCAGTCCTTTAGGGCGGGGCTATCAGTCCTTTAAGATGGGACTATCAGTCCTTTAGGGTGGGGCTATCAGTCCTTTAGGATGGGGCTATCAGTCCTTTAGGGCGGGGCTATCAGTCCTTTAAGATGGGGCTATCAGTCCTTTAGGGTGGGGCTATCAGTCCTTTAGGATGGGACTATCAGTCCTTTAGGGCGGGGCTATCAGTCCTTTAGGGCGGGGCTATCAGTCCTTTAGGATGGGGCTATCAGTCCTTTAGGGCGGGGCTATCAGGGCTATCAGTCCTTTAGAATGGGGCTATCAGTCCTTTAGGGTGGGGCTATCAGTCCTTTAGGGTGGGGCTATCAGTCCTTTAGGGTGGGGCTATCAGTCCTTTAGGGTGGGGCTATCAGTCCTTTAGGATGGGGCTATCAGTCCTTTAGAATGGGGCTATCAGTCCTTTAGGGTGGGGCTATCAGTCCTTTAGGATGGGACTATCAGTCCTTTAGGGTGGGGCTATCAGTCCTTTAGGATGGGACTATCAGTCCTTTAGGGCGGGGCTATCAGTCCTTTAAGATGGGACTATCAGTCCTTTAGGGTGGGGCTATCAGTCCTTTAGGATGGGGCTATCAGTCCTTTAGGGCGGGGCTATCAGTCCTTTAAGATGGGGCTATCAGTCCTTTAGGGTGGGGCTATCAGTCCTTTAGGATGGGACTATCAGTCCTTTAGGGCGGGGCTATCAGTCCTTTAAGATGGGACTATCAGTCCTTTAGGGCGAGGCTATCAGTCCTTTAAGATGGGACTATCAGTCCTTTAGGGCGGGACTATCAGTCCTTTAGGGCGGGGCTATCAGTCCTTTAAGATGGGACTATCAGTCCTTTAGGGCGAGGCTATCAGTCCTTTAAGATGGGACTATCAGTCCTTTAGGGTGGGGCTATCAGTCCTTTAGGATGGGACTATCAGTCCTTTAGGGCGGGACTATCAGTCCTTTAGGATGGGACTATCAGTCCTTTAGGGCGAGGCTATCAATCCTTTAGGGCGGGGCTATTAGTCCTTTAAGGCAAAGTAAAGTTTGGAAAATAAAGTATTTCTCTGAAATTTCTATAAGTTTGGCTGGAATAAAACTGTAAAATCTGCTAAGGTCAAGACTATTTGCCACATTAGGATATTATATAATTTTAACAAACACTGACATTCTGCATTCAGACAGTTAATGTACACCCTGATAATGGTGAAAATCCCTTAATAAATTTAAATAAATCCAATTAAATCTAATTCACATCTTTAACATGCTCAGAAATGCAATCATTTAATGCTGAAATATATTGTGTCTTTGTTAAATACTCTTTATCCAACACGACATATTCAGTGAGCACGTCTTCATATGTTTATCCGGCAGTGAAGAAGAGAAACACAGCGAGACTGGAGCTGAAATCAACTCAGAGAGTGAATGATCCTGTGGTGAAGGCAGATATTCTGATGAAGGTGATCGATAATTAATGAATGGACAGTGTGTTTAATGCAGAACTCACCGAGTAATACTCATCTGCTTGTGTTGTTCAGATGAAGCAGAAACTGGAGGAGAAGGGACTTCCAGAAAATGCAACACTATCCTGGGAAATACAGCCAGATGGAAATGTTTTCCAGAAGAGCCGGAAGAGTGACGACACTCAGCAGCCTTGCCTAAAGATGTGAAATAAACCTTTAGTGGATGTCAAAGTTGAAGCATTATTGATGTTGGATTACAGTACACTGTGAGGAAAATCCGTAAATGAGCAGTTTGTGTATTTTGGGATTTATGCTTTTATTTTTGTATCACTTATTTCTGCTTTTGAATTGCATTATGGGATCTTGATCAAAGTTTTTTCCTATATAATTTCTCAGACTTTATAGATTTTTAAACCTTTTTGGCTAGGCCTTTATTCCCTCATCCTCCCCCTCACTGGGTAAAAGATGTTCTTTATTTTGTGAAATTAGAGAAATTCAGGTGTTCTCTTTACCGACAAAGTAATATTGTCATTAAACTCTGGCATCCATTTTTGGAAATAAACATCAAATTATAGGCATTATGGAGTGAAGATGCCAACCACAACACATACACTTTATTAGGTACACTGCTAGTTAACGCAAATTTCTAATTAGCCAATCACATCTCAGCAGCTCAATGCATTTAGGCATGTAGACATGGTCGAGACGATCTGCTGCAGTTCAAAGTGAGCATCAGAATGGGGAATAAAGAGGATTTGAGTGACTTTGAACGTGGCATGGTTGTTGCTGCCAGACGGGCTGCTCTGAGTATTTCAGAAACTGCTGATCTACTGGGATTTTCACGCACAACTATCTCTAGGGTTAACAGAGAATGCTCCGACAAAGAGGAAATATCCAGTGAGCGGCAGTTCTGTGGGCGCAAATGCCTTGTTGATGCCAGAGGTCAGAGGAGAATGGCCAGACTGGTTCCAGCTGATAGAAAGGCAACAGTAACTCAAATAAGCACTCGTTACAACCGAGCTCTGCAGAAGAGCATCTCTGAACACACAACACGGCCAACCTTGAGGCAGATGGGCTACAGCAGCAGAAGACCACACCAAGCGTCACTCCTGTCAGCTAAGAACAGGAAAATGAGGCTACAATTCACAAAAACTGGACAATAGAAGATTGGAGAATTGTGTCAACGCCACAGCCTACCTGAGTATTGCTGCTGACCATGTCCATCCCTTTATGAGCACAGTGTCTCCATCTTCTGATGGCTACTTCCAGCAGGATTACACACCATGTCATAAAGCTCAATCATCTCAGACTGGTTTCTTGAACATGACGATGAGTTCATTGTACTCAAATGGCCTCCACAGTCACCATAGCTCAATCCAATAGAGCAGCTTTGGGATGTGGTGGAACGGGAGATTGGCATCATGAATGTGCAGCCGACAAATCTGCAGCAGTTCCGGTTGGTAATTAAATACAAATAAAATATAAAATGTGGATGATGTATCGATATGAGACAACTAAGCAGCATAGCTAAATAATGATTCTTTTACACCAATCTAAGATTTCAAAATATGGGACTACCAGTTGTGGAGACCCAGGCTTATTATGGATATGTACCCCTATATACATTTCTGGAGAGCTCCAAATACGTCCCAGGAGATACATATTTTTGCGGATCCACCAGAGGCCGCTGTGTACGCTTTTTCTGATCTCTAATGTCTCTCGTCCGAGTGCTATGCACGTCTGCTGTTCTCACGTAAATCTACCAGAGGCCACTGTTGACCAATGCCCCCACCCACCCCCGTCCCTAAACTCATCCGGCAGTGTTTTCTAAAGCAATCCAGAAAAAGAAAAGCCCTCACCTGATTTTTACCTCATTTTCAGACTTGACCACATTCTCACCCTGTTATTTGTTTATTTATTTTTTTCCTTTTGTTTTTGTTGCTTCCTGGGGCTGTTCTTTGCCAGACTTAAACCCCGTTATCATGGACAAACTGGTAACAGCAGAAAAGCCATTGATATTGAGGTACGCGGTCAGCTGGTAAGCATAAAAAAGAACGGCTTCATACCGCCCCTTTAGCGTTTGTTTTGAAAATTCAATAATAATAGTTACTAAATAATTCAGCCGTACATACCTCTGGCTACATAATTCACCAAATGTATATAGGGCTGCGTTTGCAGAATGAGCCTGTGTTGCAGAAAGAAACAGTAGCTTGCAACCTATTTAGCCATATTTTAATTTCAGTCAGTGACCCTTTATGCCACCTAATGTAGGCTACACTTTAACAAAACAAATTATAACACAATTTTATACAAGGTACAGAGATTAAACAAATAAATTTTAATAAGCTTTGGACTGAAGCAGACTCAATTTACTGGAACTTCCTCTATGATAAGCTGCTTTGGCAATCTACATTGTACTACATGTGATATAGAAATTGAGATTAACCAACTAAACTAAATGAATGAATGCAAAATAAAAATGAAATATGATGCATCAGTCTATGGAGATTCCTGTCCTGTTCATCTAAAACTCCACATCTATAATCCTGACATTATCTTCAGCAGCTCAAACACTCTAATCCATGGGTGTCAAACATATGGCCCGCAGGCTGAATCAGGCCCGCAAACGGGTTTAATCCAGCCTGTAAAGTATAAAAATGAGGTGCAATTTTTCAATATAAGAAACTGCTGTTCCAATTGTGTCCATTGGAAGGCGCAAACTGTTCATTTCATCCAATCCAGATGCCTGAAACAGCGTCAGCGTGACAGTGTTCTTGAAGAGAAAGACCACATCTTTGCCCTGCCATACCCACAGACTGTAAAATATATGGACGTAGTGTCCGTGACGTCACCCATAGGTTTCTAAAGAGCGCAAAAGAAGCCACAAGTAGGCGCGGCCAACCGTGGACATTTTTTTCGCGCGTCATCACACCCACGGCGGGATACCAAACAAGGGCAAAGAGGCGGAGAGTGGGCAGAGCTACAGACACCTGCTGGCATTTAGCTTGGACCTGGTTCAGACACACTTTACTTTGGGAGAACGCTTAATACTTTATCACCTGTGACTCGCTTGTGTTCTGACCACTTGTGCTTGGTTGTATCAATAAAGTGTTTAGTCTTTTAAAAACACTGCTGTAACACATTGAGCCACTAAACATTGCTCTTATGACGTTTTACAACAGGAGGAAAATGCGAATTACTTCCAAACACTTCAGATATAGTCTGTGTTAGTTAATGTAAGACTATTGATGAAATCCAGCATAACACTGTATGACAACGCTTCAGATGACTGATCTAGAGCCTACAGCTAATCAATCTGACAGATTCTGGAGTGCATTACAGCTCTAAATATAAACGATAAATGATCTTAAATAAAACAAATACATGTATAGAGATGGTATATAAGTATGTAACTTTACTCACATGGGAAATGGAGGCCACGTGAATGGTTTGTGAGCACAATTAAGTGCACTCAGCATGCCATGCCATCTAATAATTGTAGGAAACAAGTCCAAAAGACAGTTGACTGTGTAAAGCCACATAAAACAACACAGAAATACGATAAATATGCCGAGTTCAGTGGCTAATCTGCAGGATTCAGCTGAGGTGACGTGACGGCGACCAGCGAGACCTAGCTGTCACTCAAGTGGCCACGCCCTTAATTATGCAAACTTAATATAACTTAATATAAACGAAACGGATGAGTTATAAAAAAATTCACCCCCTCACAGTTGTCATGAAGGAAACGCTATTTCACGTTAAGTCTTACACACTCAAAAAAAAAATTTGTTGAATGAACAAGATTTAATCGTGGCACCCTTTATGCATCTAATCCAATCAAGTAAACCTGAACTGCTTTGAACATGTTGTATGAACACAAAGCACATTTGTAGATAAAACATGGTTTCAATATGTCAGTCTAACTTCTTTGCAACTAATCGACTCAAAATGTTTGTATTGTGTTATTCTATTTAAAATGATTCTAATTTACTCAATGTAACACTAAAGCTTTACTTTAACAAAATGATGTCTTGTTAAATCAGCTAGTAAATTTCTTGTTCAATATTGTTGTTTAAATTCGTTCATTCATTTCCTTGTCAGCTCAGTCCCTTTATTAATCCGGGGTCGCCACAGCGGAATGAACCGCCAACTTATCCAGCTAGTTTTTTTACGCAGCGGATGCCCTTCCAGCCACAACCCATCTGGGAAACATTCACACACACACTCATGCACTACGGGCAATTTAGCGTACCCAATTCACCTGTACCACATGTGTTTGGGGGAAACCGGAGGAAACCCACGCGAAGGCATGGAGAACATACAAACTCCACACAGAAACGCCAACTGAGCCGAGGTTCGAACCAGCGACCCAGCGACCTTCTTGCTGTGAGGCGAACGTGCTACCCACTGCGCCACTGCCTCACCCTGTTGTTTAAATTACATGTTTTAAATTACAATACTATGAAGCAAGATTTAAAATTTAGTAATTCGACACAAAAAGGACAGAAAACATGTTTTATATATATATATATATATATATATATATAATACAAAATTGTAATATGTAATATAAAATGTATAAGAAACATTTAGCCAACAACATAACATGCATAACATTCAAGCTCTTGGGAAAACCAATTCCCAAACTGTGCCGAAAATACGCGGTGATACTTCTTCTTGTTGTTTTCGTATGGTGACATCCAAACGCACTACCGCCACCTACTGATATGTGCGAAGTGACTCTCCAGAGTGAGAGTTGTCGATTTGAAGCGTCTCAGTCTCACTGAATCAACATGTTCTGATCAAATTCATTTGATTATTTCTTGATTCAGTTTCAAAGAACATGAATTAATCATTTAACATACGTAAACTTGATTTGTTCTTTTCAATCTGACAAGTTTTTATTTTGTAAATCCAATACATGCCTAGTGGATTTTTTTGAGTGCATTAAGAGTTCAGTCATACGAAAACATATGATTTTTTTTTTTTAAAAAGGAGGCGTGGAACCCAACCACACCCCTAAACCCAAACCCCATTGGTGGATAAGCAAATCATATTAAATTGAGATCGTATTCATATGACTTAGCCACTAAATCAAAAAGTTACGACTTGCCATGAGAGCGTGTTGTCCTCCGGTTCCAGTTTGATGTTTTTACGTTGATCGTATTAAAACAAAAACAAAAAAACATTGTTTTTAAGTTATATATACCATGATTTTACCAGTCCGGCCCACTTGGGAGTAGATTTCCTTCACGTGCCCCCTGAGCTAAAATGAGTTTGACACCCCTGCTCTAATGGTTAATGGACAGACGGCTGCTTCTCACTCAGCTCCTCGCTGCTGTTTATGCTAATGAGATGGAGAGATGGGCACTAGTGGGCGGGGCTTTCCCACTCTGATAAGGACGTCAATTAAAATGTTTCATTCATCAAGTCTGATTATATAAAACACAATGAATATTTATTGACCATCATGAGCTGGCTATATTCACACAGCCCTTATAATAATGAGTTTTGCACAATAGCTGCCCTTTAAATACACTGACTTGCAATGTCTGGAATAATCCTTTGAAATCTCCATGATATTCCAGAAATACAATGACCCACCAGGAAGCCTGATTATGTGATGCAAAAAGGAATTTATTGTTTTACCAAACTTGCAAATGCTACTTGATTCAAGCACATCTTAGTAAACACAGAAGTGCACATACACCTGATGTACTGCATCTGCATGAAAAACGCAGCTCAAACTACACAGGAAAGTCTGTTCAGAGCTGTTCAGTTCACGTTTCTCTGGCAGGGTGTGTTGGAAAGCTCACTCTTCTGATACCACATCTTCTGAAAGACTTTTCCAGCGCTGGATGTTTTCCAGGACAGCTCTGCATCCACTGGCAGACCCTTCGATCTCAGTATCTGCGTTAGCTGATGGACACGCACTACTGTATTATACTGATATTTGAGTTATATAGCATATACTCATAACAACATTAATATGTTATATAACTCAACTCACCTGCAGTAAAATCTCTCCGTTTACTCCCGGTTCGTTCACATTCTGAGCTGATTTTACCTCCAGTCTCACTGTCTGGCTCTTCTTCTCTGCAACACACACAGAAATATACATACATAGACATTCGCACACACGTGTACACACACATGCATTCTAGCCAACATGCACAAACATGCATATGCACGAACACAACCAGTTATATGCATGCATGACCTCTGGATGGTGACAATCTTTGTTCTGATTAGCACCAAAGCGGCCACACGTGCCTTGAGGAAGGTGATGGCCACACTACAGATCCGGGAATGCTACCTCTGGCTAAGCCTGCTGTATTGGAGGGATGTTGATGAAGCTTGCTTTGTTGACACCTCCATATCGGTGCATCTTTAAGGATTTCAACCACCGATTCTTGGCAGTAAAAGAGCAGTTCATCACTATCAGGGAGGTCATCAAAAGGTCAGACTCGTCTGATGTGAGCTGACTACGTGTATTATAAAAGTAGTGTAATCTAATTGTGAGTCCTCATTTTTTGTCAGTACTTATTACAAGTCTTTTAAAAAGCAGTTTACTTTAATTACAAGTACTTTGGATATTAATGGATTGCATGTAATCCACTGATACCCAGCTCTGCCTCTATGATACCCGCTGCTAAAAACTCACCAGAATAGCAGATGAATGCCAGTTTATCCGGACACTCCCAGTCGTTCCAGTATCCAGTCGGAGTCGTGTAGACACAGTACTGGTTGCCTCCAGAATTGTTCGGTTGTCCGCGCATCCACTGCATGAACAGGCATTTATTTTGATCAGAGAAGACCCAGGAAGCATCAGCACCCATCCGATAGAGACCAATCCATATATTATTGGTGAATCCGCTGGGTATTGATGCGAGCGTGTCACTGAGGTCCGTCTGGTCTCCAATAGTGGCGAGATCAATGTAATTCTGTCTGCAGTACGTCTGTGCATCCGTCCAGTTCATGACGGTAGGGATAAAGTAAAACAGATGAGAGGTCACGCAGGAGCTCAGAGCTGCAGAGACACATGGGATTGAATTTATAACATTTGAAAGACAAATTCAACACAATATTAACGAAGACGAGAAAATGCAAAAGCAGACGCTGAAGAAAAGCAAGGACATCTAAAGACTGGAATTCACTGACTTTCTAAACAAAACACAAGTGTTCTTCAATTAAGGCTAATATAATATTTGTAAAATATTTTCTGGTCTTTAAACGTGTTCTTGATATATTAGCACAACGACGTCATTATGCAGTGGAAGTCTTGTTTTCGGAAACATTTCAATTTAATGATCTTGTAATGTTTTTTTAATAAAATTGTGATACATCTATTATCGTATACTTTTAGTTTAATGTTCATTTATCATTTTTTATCATATTATTTGAATGTTTACGTAATGCTTTTATTAAAATCTCAATAAACTGTTTAATATTTGTGTAATGTTTTTTGAACGCTACAGTACATATATTAACAGTTTATCATTCTGGAGCTTAGTTTAATGTTTGTAATTTTGAATGTCACATATATTATCACATTTGTATTTTATTTCCTTGTTTGTAATGTTTTTTGAATGTAATGTTAAGTTATGTGTGTTATGTTAATGTGAAGTTTTTAAATAACATTATAATTTGTTTGAGTAACATTTCTTGAATGCTACTTTTATTATTACAGTATTATTTTAGACTCTAATCTAAAGTTTATGTAATGTTTTTTGATCGTTAATTAATTTAGTTTTATTTTTATGTAACGTTTTTGAATGGCATCATTTCTTTAATGTTTTTGAATGTTGCATATATTTTCACATTATCATTTAGGTTAGCATTTGCTAAACGTTTCTGAAAGTTACATTTTATCATAATTATAATGATTATATAATGTTACATTTTATTGTATAATTAGAATGTGTGCGTAACGTTTTAAATGTTACATTTTATTATAGAATCATAATGGGCGAATTACGTTTCATATTTTACATTTTATTATATAATAATAATGTGTGCGTTACATTTTTAAATGTTAAATTTTGTTATATAATTATAACGTATGCGTTACGCTTTTAAATATTACATTTCATTTTATAATTATAATGTATGTGTTACGTTTTTAAATGTTACATTTTATTATATAATTATAACGTGTGTGATACGTTTTTAAATGTAAAATTTTGTTATATAATTATAATGTTTTTTACGTTTTTAAAATGTTACATTTTATTATATTAATATAATGTGCGTGTTAAGTTTTAAAATGTTACATTTCATTACATAATTATAACGTGTGCATTACGTTTTTAAATGTTACATTTTATTATATAATTATAACGTGTGCATTACGTTTTTAAATGTTACATTTTATTATATAATTATAATGTATGCGTTACGTTTTTAAATATTACATTTCATTTTATAATTATAATGTATGTGTTACGTTTTTAAATGTTACATTTTATCATATAATTTGAACATATGCACCACGTTTTAAATGTTATATTTTATTATTTAACTATAATGTGTGTTAAGTTTTAAAATGTTACATTTTATTCTGTATTTAAAATGTGTGCGTTACGTTTTAAAATGTTACATTTTATTACATAATTATAACGCGTGCATTACGTTTTTAAATGTTGCATTTTATTGTATAATTATAATGTATGCTTAACATTTCATATGTTATATTCTCTTATATAATTACAATATTTGCATAATGTTTTTGAATGCTACATTTTATTGTATAATTATTTGCGTAACGTTTATGAATGTTAGATTTTATCATTTCATTGTAATGTTTCTAAATTATGATGTGTGCATAACATTTTTTTATGTTACATGTTTTTGCATGTTTTTGAATGTTTCATTTTATATCATCGTAAGATTTGTGTAATGTTTCTAAATGTTTTATTGTATTATATAATTATAATGTTTGCACAGCCTTTTTGAATGTTACATTTCATCATATCATTTTAATGTTTGCGTAATTGTGTAACGTTTCTGAATGGTCATGTTAACATAATATTATTGTTTGCGTAACGTTTATGAATGTTACATTTTATCATATCAATGTCATGTATGTGAATTATAATGTTTGCATAACATTTTGAATGTTACAATTTACCATATAATTATGTTTACATGTTTTTGAATATTTCGTTTTATATTATTGTAATATTTGCATAACGTTTTTCATTGTTACATTTGACCATATCACTGTAAAGTTTTTGAAGGTTACATTTTACTATACAATATGTGTAACATTTTTTTAATGTTACATTTTATCATATCATTTTATTGTGTGCTTAACAATATTGAATGATACCATTTATTATATAATTGTAATGTTTGCGTAACTTTTTTAATTCCACAAATATTTTCACTTATCGTTTAGTTTTAGCATTTAAGTAACATTTTTTAATGCTACAGTTTTGTCGTATGATTTCAAAGTTCACATAACTTTTTTCAAGGCTACATTTGATCATATTTTAATGTTTACGTAACGTTGTTGAATATGACATTTTATCATTTTCTATGAACTTTTGCGTAACGTTTTTGAACACATTTCATCATTTCATTTTAATGTTTGCGTAACGTTTTTGAATGTTACAATTTATCATATAATATTAATGTTTGCGTAACGTTTTTGAATGATACAATTTATCATATAATATTAATGTTTGCTTAACGTTTTTGAATGATACAATTTATCATATAATATTAATGTTTGCGTAACGTTTTTGAATGATACAATTTATCATATAATATTAATGTTTGCGTAACGTTTTTGAATGATACAATCTATCATATAATATTAATGTTTGCGTAACGTTTTTGAATGATACAATTTATCATATAATATTAATGTTTGCGTAACGTTTTTGAATGATACAATTTATCATATAATATTAATGTTTGCGTAACGTTTTTGAATGTTACAATTTATCATATAATATTAATGTTTGCGTAACGTTTTTGAATGTTACAATTTATCATATAATATTAATTTTTGCGTAACGTTTTTGAATGATACAATTTATCATATAATATTAATGTTTGCGTAACGTTTTTGAATGATACAATTTATCATATAATATTAATGTTTGCGTAACGTTTTAGAATGATACAATCTATCATATAATATTAATGTTTGCGTAACGTTTTTGAATGATACAATCTATCATATAATATTAATGTTTGCGTAACGTTTTTGAATGATACAATCTATCATATAATAATAATGTTTGCGTAACGTTTTTGAATGATACAATTTATCATATAATATTAATGTTTGCGTAACGTTTTTGAATGATACAATTTATCTTATAATATTAATGTTTGCGTAACGTTTTTAAATGATACAATCTATCATATAATATTAATGTTTGCGTAACGTTTTTGAATGATACAATCTATCATATAATATTAATGTTTGCGTAACGTTTTTGAATGATACAATTTATCATATAATATTAATGTTTGCGTAACGTTTTTGAATGATACAATTTATCATATAATATTAATGTTTGCGTAACGTTTTTGAATGTTACAATTTATCATATAATATTAATGTTTGTGTAACGTTTTTGAATGATACAATTTATCATATAATATTAATGTTTGCGTAACGTTTTTGAATGTTACAATTTATCATATAATATTAATTTTTGCGTAACGTTTTTGAATGATACAATTTATCATATAATATTAATGTTTGCGTAACGTTTTAGAATGATACAATCTATCATATAATATTAATGTTTGCGTAACGTTTTAGAATGATACAATCTATCATATAATATTAATGTTTGCGTAACGTTTTTGAATGATACAATCTATCATATAATATTAATGTTTGCGTAACGTTTTTGAATGATACAATTTATCATATAATATTAATGTTTGCGTAACGTTTTTGAATGATACAATTTATCATATAATATTAATGTTTGCGTAACGTTTTTGAATGTTACAATTTATCATATAATATTAATGTTTGTGTAACGTTTTTGAATGATACAATTTATCATATAATATTAATGTTTGCGTAACGTTTTTGAATGTTACAATTTATCATATAATATTAATTTTTGCGTAACGTTTTTGAATGATACAATTTATCATATAATATTAATGTTTGCGTAACGTTTTTGAATGTTACAATTTATCATATAATATTAATGTTTGCGTAACGTTTTTGAATGATACAATGTATCATATAATATTAATGTTTGCGTAACGTTTTAGAATGATACAATCTATCATATAATATTAATGTTTGCGTAACGTTTTTGAATGATACAATCTATCATATAATATTAATGTTTGCGTAACGTTTTTGAATGATACAATTTATCATATAATATTAATGTTTGCGTAACGTTTTTGAATGTTACAATTTATCATATAATATTAATGTTTGTGTAACGTTTTTGAATGATACAATTTATCATATAATATTAATGTTTGCGTAACGTTTTTGAATGTTACAATTTATCATATAATATTAATGTTTGCGTAACGTTTTTGAATGATACAATCTATCATATAATATTAATGTTTGCGTAACGTTTTAGAATGATACAATCTATCATATAATATTAATGTTTGCGTAACGTTTTTGAATGATACAATCTATCATATAATATTAATGTTTGCGTAACGTTTTTGAATGATACAATTTATCATATAATATTAATGTTTGCGTAACGTTTTTGAATGATACAATTTATCTTATAATATTAATGTTTGCGTAACGTTTTTGAATGATACAATTTATCTTATAATATTAATGTTTGCGTAACGTTTTTGAATGTTACACATATTTTCACTTTATCATTTAAGCTGAGTATTTGCATAACCTTTTTTAATGTTACATTATCATTTTAATTTGTGAAAGGTTTGTTTTTAATGTTAGGTGTTTCGAAAAGTCAGAAGAAGTGTTCAAGAATAATAAATCTTCCACAAATAACGTTTTTGCAACATGTTGGGAATGTTAGCAACTCGTTTGTTATCTAGGGGAAGAGCCCTCTGCTGATTTTAATACACGGATTTGAGAGAAAATTGCAGAATTAACATATTAATATGCATAGTTTCAATACCTGGAAATAATTAGCATTTCCAAAAACAGCTGAACTCACCTGATATCAGCAGAAAGATCGCTTCAATCCTCATATCCACACACTACTGAATAATCACACAGAGGCACGAATAATCAAAAGATCTGCTGTTTTTTAGATACAGGAGGGCTTGTGTCCACTTTGTAAAGCATCTGTTTTTCTATTTACCCGCACGATACACATGTTTGTTGACATAATATTTTACATTGAAAATAACATTCAAAGCAAGCCTGCAGAGATTTACATTTCCATGACACCCAAGTCACACCTCGGAGTGATGTAAACAGATGAACTTGACTAAAAATCACAAAAGCATCTGCCAACAAAGGCACATGAGCAAAACAATGCACATATACAACACTCAGATCACGGGTGTTCACAGATTTTACAAATGTTTTCAGAAATATCTGATGTAAAAATGCGTAAGAGGTTTGATTTTAAAACATTCAATTCTAATAGAATCAAGGTTGCGCTTAATTTAATTACAGTGGAGATCTGAATTGTTCGCCTTCCTGTATATTTTTCCACTATTTCTGTACAACGAAGAGAACACATTTCTAATTCAACTCAACTCAACTCACTTTATTTCTGTAGCACTTTCACAAACCACAATGATTACCAAAGTGCTGTACATAAAACGCATGCAAATATACACAAAACCAAAATATATAAACTCACATCACATGAATAAAAGCTAAAGAGAATAAGTGTGTTTTCAGTGACCTCTGAAAAGACTCAAAAGTTTGAGCTGTTCTTAAAGAGAGTGGAAGATCGTTCCAAAGTCTTGGAGCCGCTACTGAGAAAGCTCTATCACCTCGACATTTCAAGCGTGATCTAGGAACTTGCAAATAGAGACGATCCATAGAGCGAAGAGATCTCACAGGTTGGTGCATAATAATTAGCTCAGAAATATACTCAGGGGCCAGGCCATGGAGGGATTTATTAATATGCAACAGAACTTTGTACTGAATACTAAACTGGATTGGCAGCTAGTGTAAAGAAACCAGTACAGGTGTAATGTGTTCTCGTTTTTTTGTGCCTGTTAAGAGCCTGACACATTTCTAATCATAATAGTGTTTATAACTCATCTCTAATAACTGATTTATTTTCTCTTTGTCATGATGACAGTAAATAATATTAGACTAGATATTCTACAGGACACTAGTATTCAGCTTAAAGTGACATGTAAAGGCTTCACTAGGGTAATTAGGGTAAAGTTTGGGTAATTAGGCAAGTCGCTGTATAACAGTGGTTTGTTCTGGAGACAATCCAAAACTAATAATGTAATGCTAATAATATTGACCTTAAAATGGCTTTAAAACAATTACAAACTGCTTTTATTCTAGCCGAAATAAAACAAATAAGACTTACAATTTCTATGTATGTTAAATAAACATCAAAATCCTCAGAGTAAAATAGACTATACTCTTTAAATAAGGGCAAACCGGTTGGTAATAAGTGAAGCTGCTGTTTGTGGAGTTGCTTAATGATCATCTGCTGAGATCTTGAGAGATTCAATGTATTATATCTCAGCTGATTACATCTAAGGCTGTGACTGAAGTCAGCTGTAGTTGTGTCTTTCTGTTTATTACATTTTTATTAAAAGTTACATTTTATTATATAATTATAACGTGTGCATTACGTTTTTAAATGTTACATTTTGTTATATAATTAAAACGTGTGCATTACGCTTTTAAATGTTACATTTTATTATATAATTATAACGTTTGCATTACGTTTTTAAATGTTACATTTTATTATATAATTAGAACGTTTGCGCTGTTTTAAATGTTACATTTTATTATATAATTATAACGTGTGCATTACGTTTTTAAATGTTACATTTCATTATATAATTAGAACGTTTGCGCTGTTTTAAATGTTACATTTTATTATATAATTATAACATGTGCATTACGTTTTTAAATGTTACATTTTATTACATAATTATAACATGTGCATTACATTTTTAAATGTTACATTTTGTTATATAATTATAACGTGTGCGTTACGTTTTTAAATGTTACATTTTATTATATAATTAGAACGTTTGCGCTATTTTAAATGTTACATTTTATTATATAATTATAACGTGTGCATTACGTTTTTAAATGTTACATTTTATTATATAATTATAACGTGTGCATTACGTTTTTAAATGTTACATTTTATTATATAATTATAACGTGTGCATTACGTTTTTAAATGTTACATTTCATTATATAATTAGAACGTTTGCGCTGTTTTAAATGTTACATTTTATTATATAATTATAACATATGCATTACGTTTTTAAATGTTACATTTCATTATATAATTAGAACGTTTGCGCTGTTTTAAATGTTACATTTTATTATATAATTATAACATGTGCATTAAGTTTTTAAATGTTACATTTTATTACATAATTATAACATGTGCATTACATTTTTAAATGTTACATTTTGTTATATAATTATAACGTGTGCATTACACTTTTAAATATTACATTTTGTTATATAATTATAACGTGTGCATTACGTTTTTAAATGTTACATTTTGTTATATAATTATAACGTGTGCATTACGTTTTTAAATGTTACATTTTATTATATAATTATAACGTGTGCATTACGTTTTTAAATGTTACATTTTATTATATAATTATAACGTTTGCATTACGTTTTTAAATGTTACATTTCATTATATAATTAGAACGTTTGCGCTGTTTTAAATGTTACATTTTATTATATAATTATAACGTGTGCATTACGTTTTTAAATGTTACATTTTATTACATAATTATAACGTGTGCGTTACGTTTTTAAATGTTACATTTTGTTATATAATTATAACGTGTGCATTACGCTTTTAAATGTTACATTTTGTTATATAATTATAACGTGTGCATTACGCTTTTAAATGTTACATTTTGTTATATAATTATAACGTGTGCATTACGCTTTTAAATGTTACATTTTGTTATATAATTATAACGTGTGCATTACGCTTTTAAATGTT
Source organism: Danio rerio (assembly GCF_049306965.1). NCBI lineage: Eukaryota > Metazoa > Chordata > Actinopteri > Cypriniformes > Danionidae > Danio > Danio rerio. The sequence continues at coordinate 2,204,490 of NC_133182.1, read as the reverse complement.
ACATTTTATTATATAATTATAACGTGTGCATTACGCTTTTAAATGTTACATTTTGTTATATAATTATAACGTGTGCATTACGCTTTTAAATGTTACATTTTATTATATAATTATAACGTGTGCATTACGCTTTTAAATGTTACATTTTGTTATATAATTATAACGTGTGCATTACGCTTTTAAATGTTACATTTTGTTATATAATTATAACGTGTGCATTACGTTTTAAATGTTACATTAACAGCAAGTGTTCATCATCGATGCTCAATCATCACCTAATTTATCCATTCATCATCTCATTAACTTAAGTAACTTTAACTCAGTTTAGAGTGGGACCAAACACTATCTAAACGGCGTACATTTTACTTAGAGGATTTTGCTGTGTAGCTGTAATTGTTGGTTTTGGCTCTCTTGCAAACCAAATGGAAATTCAGAGGCTTCTCCTCTGACCACGTGTAGTTTGTGTTCATGTCCTGGCGTGACAGGAATCATTTACAAAGCTTTGCATCACACCCAGTATCTCGTTTATTTTTCTGAATCACAGATGAGCAGGCGACGCGCTAGTCAAAGCAGGTAGTCAAGCAGATACTGTTTGGATAAAGCAACAAGACAGCAGCAGCCTGAAGGGCGGAGAATAAAAATGAGGCTGTCTTGTCTAAAGACGAGTCTGCTTACAGACAGGAGGTTAAGGAGTTGTGGTGCAGTCACAACAACCTGGAGCTCAACACGCTCAAAACAGTGGAGATGATGGTGGACTTCAGGAGAAAACCCCCTGCGCTCCCCCCACTGAGCATCATGGACAGCATTGTGGCAGCAGTGGAGTCATTCAGATTCCTGGGCACCACCATCTCTCACGACCTGAAGTAGGACACTCATACTGACCCCCCTGTCAAAAAAGCTCAACAGAGGCTGTACTTTCTTCGTCAGCTGAGGAAGTTCAACCTCCCAAAGGAGCTGCTGAAACACCCCCATCATTGAATCAGTCATCTGCACATCAATAACTGTCTGGTTTAGCTCAGCTACCAAATCCGACCTCCGAAGACTACGTCAGATAGTTCAGACTGCTTATCGAATCATCGGTACAACCTTCCCTACTCCCCAAGAACTGTACTTATCCAGAGCGAGCAGAAGGGCTGCCAGAATCACTCTGGACCCCTCACACCCAGCACACTGCCTCTTTGAGCTGTTACCTTCTGGTCGACGCTACAGAGCACTGCGCACCAGGGGCCTCCTGTATCAACGCTGGTACGCACAAAAACTTTGCGTACGCCAGGTTTCACGCTCAGAATCGCTCACGTTTGGATTTACTAACGATGAACTGAACGTGGGAATGTGCGCAGCTTCACGGCAGCTTCATGGCTGGTGTACGCACATTTTTTGTGCGTGTCTGTTTTATTTCCATTGGCGACTCCTAGAGGCAGTTGTGTTAAATTCCTCTCTACAAAGTGTCTGAGCCTTGCAATGGCAGCTGTATGAGACGGGTTCATCTAGCAGGTATATAAGGTTTCCGTACCATACAGTTGACCAGCCAAACATTAAAGCGCAATTTGCAGCGGTCGCCTGTTTTCCCAATGTAATCTGAGCGATCTACTGCACACACATTGCTATAAAGACACTATCTGAAGATAAATCTGCATGCGTGACTCAGAAACATTTCCATTCAATAAATGTGCAAATAAAATATGATGCACACACTTATTAATGATTCCTACTGGTCTTTCTTGTGATAAATAGTTGGCAAAATCTGATATGTAGCGGGGGGAAAAAGAAGAAAGAGTTCATCAGACGCTGGATTCAAACCGAGTTCATGCTCGAACGTGTCAAAACATGATGACCTGCGTTTAACGAGCTGCGCCACTGAGACTGTTAAGGGCACTACAACATTTTACAGATATAAACCACACTATTTCTTTTTTAATTCACTCAGTGCGATGTTCAGACCCAATTGTGTTAACCGCATCAGCTAAACTCTCCCACTCTATTTTTTTCTTTTGTTGTTAATTCCGGAGTACAAACTTGCAAATAACACCGCTTTTCTCCGGTCTACCTCCGAAAGCAGCACCTCCAATTCACATTCTGTTCAAAGTTTCTCTTCTTGCTTGCTTTTGCCATTGCTTTTTCGTTGGGTTTTGACATTAGCATAGTCATTAGCATATTCATACGGGGGAGGAGTCAGGGAGGGGTTTTGAGCACGTGCATGTTGCGCTCAGTTTCACGTTCATTCGGATGTACAAAAGAATATGCGTGAGATTCGGCGCACGCAGTGTTTCATACATCTGAATTGTTTTCTGCGTACGCACATTTACAGCTATTTGCGTACGCAATGTTTTAGTAAGATTTCCACGCAAGTCTTCGTACATGAGGCCCCAGAACAGCCCCACACAGAAACAGTTTCTTCCCTCAGACAATCCATCTCATGAACACTTGATGATAATAATTGTGGAACAAACATCACTACTTGCCACACACTTTATACACATATACACTTATTCAACACACTTTACACACCAATTTGCACATAACGGCTGCACATATAACATTGTACATTGTAATATAGCTCTACATACACTTGTCTATTTGTATATCTGCATTCACTACTTACTGCTTTTTTATATATTTATTATGTGCTTATTGTCCTGTCTCTGTTGCACTGTAGAAGCTCTGTCACAAAGTCAAATTCCTCGTATGTGCGAACATACCTGGCAATAAAGCTCCTTCTGATTCTGATTCTGATTCTGAGAATACAAGACTTTTGAGACTTTACCACACTTTTTTTTTGCAACTCAGTTCAATTCATCTTTATTTCTCTAGCGCTTTTACAGTGTAGATTGTGTCAAAGCAGCTTCACATAGAAGAGTGAATTGAAACAGTGTCACACTGTATATTACGGCAGCTCGCTCTCTGCAACTCTCACATGGTCGCCCACTGAAGCTAAGCAGGGCTGCGCCCGGTCAGTACCTGGATGGGAGACCACATGGGAAAGCTAGGTTGCTGTTGGAAGTGGTGTTAGTGAGGTCAGCAGGGGGCGCTCAACCTGCAGTCTGTGTGTTTAGGGACGGGGACACAATACTGCTCAGTGAGCGCCGTCTTTCAGATGAGACGTTAAACCGAGGTCCCGATTCTCTGTGGTCTTTAAAAATCCCAGGATGTCCTTCGAAAAGAGTAGGGGTTTTACCCTGGCATCCTGGCCAAATCTGCCCACTGGCCTCTGTCAATCATGGCCTCCTAACCCTTCCCATATCATAATTGACTTCATCACTCTGGCTCCTCTCCACCAATCAGCTGGAGTGTGGTGTGGTCATCCAAGTGGATGCTGCACACTGGTGGTGGATGAGGAGATCCCCCCTGTGTGTAAAGTGCTTTGAGTGCCCAGAAAAGCATGATATAAATGTAAAGAATTATTATTATTATTATTATTATTATTATTATTATTATTATTATTATGGGCCTGCTGGGTAGAACTTCATGCAGTGGTTTATATGTGTCAAATTGCAAAAGTAGACTTTTCAAAAAAATAAATAAATAAATAAACAGTACCCTACTTAATTGTCACACAGAGGCGTTTTTAGGGTGTGTGTGAAACAAGAAAAAAATAAATGATGGCTCAGTCGACGTAGCACTATGGTGCAAGGTGCGTTTATTTACAGTGCAAAAGTGTCCAATCCAAAAATCCCAAAAATAAAGTAGACAAAAAAAAAATAAATTATATATATATATATATATATATATATATATATATATATATATATATATATATATATATATATATATATATATATGTATACAAAAATACACAAACAACAAAACAAACAAATAAAGACAATAAAGTAACCAAATCATTTTATACAAAATATTTTCTATCCAGAATTATCAAACCAACCATTCGCCACTACTCACACCTTCTATCTCCTACGACTCCCACACTGAACTGAGCACAAGTCACTCTATTTATAGTGAGTGACTCCGCCCAGTTTGGATTAAACTATATTGAAGGTAAGTATAAGGTAAGTATGGACATAAACAATCTTTCAGGTAAGCATTTCACACTTTCATACACTTCATTTGTATTACTATATAACTTAAAACCAAAATTATTAAATCAGCATTTTCACATGTCATGAATACTGCTTTTTTCATTGTTTTCCCATTCTTTTCATCCCCCACATAAAACACATAGTCTCCCCCGGGTGCCCAACCACTCAGCGCATGCGCAGCGCATCACTATGCATAAAATGCTGCGCATGACCTTTTTGGCCCCTTTTGCCTCCCGTAGCCGCGATTGCGCAACCCGGAAGAGAGACGCAACAGAAACGCAACGAGACGAACAAACACAAACACAAACACAAACGGACACACAGGTAAGACAAATGTATGCGGTGTGATTTATGGCGTGTCAGAATATGCAAGGATTAATGGAGTATATAATGTGTTTGTGCGTGTATGTGTTTTTATTACAGCGCAATCTCCCGTGTGCACCCGGTAGATCGGCTGGTGGAGTGAAGGTAAGTTATGTGTGTGTGCGTGAATATGTGGGTGTACAGCTCTGCCGCAGGCCAGTGACAAACTCCTTTGTCACATTACCTCCCACCTCTCCTAGATTGCCGACGTCAGGCAATCGTGACAGGTAATCTGCTGTGACATTGCTCTTTCCCGCCTTGTATCTTACATTAAACTTGAAAGGCTGCAGTGACAGGTACCATCTGGTCACTCTGGCATTCTGATCTTTCATTGTATTGATCCAGGTTAAGGCTCTATGATCTGTTTCGAGGGTAAACTCTCTACCCATCAGGTAGTATCTCAAACTGTCCAGTGCCCACTTTATAGCCAATCCTTCTTTTTCAATGGTGGCATACCTGGTCTCTCGTGGCAACAGCTTTCTACTCAGGTATAGGATGGGGTGTTCCTGACCTTCATCCTCCTGCATAAGCACTGCTCCAATTCCTCTCGCTGAGGCATCCACCTGTACCAAGAACTTCTTTGTAAAGTCTGGGCTTCGTAAAACAGGTACAGTACACATTCTTTCTTTCAAGGTAATGAAAGCCTTCTCACATTCTTCGGTCCACGGAACCGGATTCTTTATGGCTTTAGCCGTCAAATTCGTCAAGGGTGCTGCTTTTTCAGAGAATTGAGGAATGAATCTCCGATACCATCCCACCAGTCCGAGAAAGGATCGTACCTCCTTCTTGGTACGAGGTCTAGGACAGTTGCGGAGTGCCTCCACTTTGTCCACTTGTGGTCGTATCTCTCCATTCCCCAGTTGGAACCCAAGATACCTCGTTTCTTGTCTGGCCCACTCGCACTTGGCGACGTTCAGTGTCAAACCAGCTCTCTGTATCTTCTGCAGAATCTTGTGCAGATGGTGTACATGATCGGTCCAGGTAGTACTATAAATGACTACGTCATCCAGGTATGCGGCACTGTACTCCTCACAGTTTCTTAATACCTGATTCATGAGTCTTTGGAACGTTGCGGGAGCTCCATGAAGACCAAAGGGCATGGTCTTAAAATGGTATAGCCCCACTGGTGTCCTAAATGCAGTACACTCCCTGCTCGTCTTCTCCAAGGGTACCTGCCAGTATCCTTTACAGAGGTCCAAAGTAGTGATGTATTTGGCTCTCCCAATCCTCTCGACCAGTTCATCGATGCGTGGCATCGGGTAAGTGTCAAACTTGGACACCGCATTTAACTTCCTGAAGTCCAGGCATACTCTCAGCGTACCATCCTTCTTAGGTACAATGACTATTGGACTACTCCAAGCACTAGTCGATGGTTCTATGATGTCCATTTCCAACATCATCTTCAGCTCTTCCTTCAAGGGTTTAATCAGGCTTTCAGGCACTCTATATGGCCTTTGACGAATAGGTGTTGATTCCGTTAGACAGATTTTGTGCTCCACCAAGTTTGTTCTTCCAGGTCTTCCTCTCTGTAATTCTGGGTAGGTGTTTAACACTTCAGTCAGTTCCACTCTTTGCCTCTCTTGCAGATGTTCCAGGCTTACCGCTGACTGCAAGTGTTCTGGGGTTTCAAAGTCCACCTTGTCATCATCTTCTGCTTCAGGTGTCTCCACCTTACAGGCCAACATACCTTTCTTCAACTCAGGTCCTTGCTCCCGCCATTCCTTCAAAAGATTGACGTGGTATGTTTGATTTTTCTTCCCCTTATCTGGATGAAACACCTCATAGGTAACAGGACCCTTCTTCTTAGTGATCTCATAGGGACCCTGCCACTTCGCCAATAGCTTGTTTGTGGAAGATGGTAATAGTAACAGCACTTTTTGTCCTGGTTGGTATTCTCTCCGTCGAGACCATTTGTCGTACCACAGCTTCTGGTTCTTCTGAGCTTCCTCCAGATTCTCCTGAGCTTGCTCTCGGTACTTCTCAAGTCTGTCTCTCATCTGTAATACAAACTTTACAATGTTAGTTTCTCCTTCGGCTGTAGTGCTTGATGCTTCCCAACTCCTCTTCACCAGATCGAGAGGACCTTGCACCTGCCATCCGTACAGGAGTTCAAAAGACGAAAAGCCTGTGGATGCCTGTGGGACCTCTCGGTATGCATATAGCAGGAACGGAAGCCACTTGTCCCAGTCTTTGCCGTTGTCACTTACAAATTTCCTCAACATCCTTTTGAGGGTTTGATTAAATCTCTCTACTAATCCATCGGTTTGTGGATGGTAGGGACTTGTGCGGATGGAATGGATGCCCAGCTGCTTGTGCAGTAACTGCATCAGTCTTGATGTGAAATTAGTGCCCTGATCAGTGATGATCTCTTGCGGAAATCCAACTCTGGAAAACAGTTGTGTTAATGCAGTGATTACCTTAGCAGTTGTGATGCTGCGTAGAGGGAATGCTTCAGGGTATCGTGTAGCGTAATCACAGATGACTAATATATACTGGTTGCCTGTACTGCTTCTTTCCAATGGCCCAACAATGTCCATGGCGATCCGTTTGAATGGAGTTTCGATGACAGGTAATGGATGCAAAGGAACTCGCGCTGACCTGTGAACAGAGCTGGTTTTCTGGCAAACAATACATGTGGAGCAATATGTGTGTACGTCAGTATACATGGAAGGCCAATAGAATCGTGTACCGATGCGTTGGTAGGTTTTCTGGTGTGCTAAATGTCCAGACCAAGGAATGGTGTGTGCTAGATGTAATATGAGTGATCTGCAACATGTAGGCACAACAAGACGTTTGACACCATCAGACAACACATATAGTACATCCTTTTCTATCACATATTTCTCTGCCCCTAGCGTCTCAATTTGTTTTTCCCCCTCACACACTTTAGAAAACAAAGGTTTCAATGTTACATCTTCAGCTTGTAACTGTGCAATATTTTTAGGGATATCCCATTCAGTCACCTTCAACCCTTCAGTTGACACTTCCACAATAGGTGAACCCAATTGCTTCTCTAGACGGCGCTGTCGCCGTGACTTTTTTGGTTTACCCCCCTCCCCTTGGATCAAACTGTCATCCATAGCAGGTAAGGGCTCTAAATCCGCTCTGGTTTGTGAGCGTGTTAGCACAGGACATGATATAACATCATACATATTGGTACTTTCAACAGCATTGCTTAACAGTTCGTTCAACACAGGTAGGTCCCATCCCAAAACCATACCTACAGGTAAAGCATCCACTACCCCCACTGACATCAAGTATGGTTGATCATTGATAACAAGAGTCACTTCAGTGGTAGGATAGTCTTTTTTGTCCCCATGTACGCATTGGATGTTCTGTGTGTGTGTAAAGTCAATGGTGTTTCTTGGAATGTAGCATTGTTTTATCAGTGTAAATGTGCTGCCAGTGTCAATGAGTGCATTTATGTTTTGTCCATTCACGGTGACGTCTATGTGTCGATTAGTGTACGTCACCTTGTCTTTTACGTCCCCCTCTCTTGGAACATAACACAGACTGGTGAGTTTGGGTTTGCATACTGGGCAGTTCGACGCCTTGTGCCCCTCTTGTTGACAGTAATAGCAAATAAGCTTTTTAGTAGGAAAAACAGAGACAGTACCTTTTCCAGATGTATCAGTGTGCTTGGCCCCTCGTGTTGGTGTAGAACGGGCATACATCTGACCTCCTCGGTGTGCATTCAAGTACTGGACTGCCAACTTTGCTGCATTCAGCCCATCGGTCGGCTCATGCTCTCTCACCCAGGTCCGTACCTCCAATGGCAGTACTCGTAGCAGCTGCTCCAGGATGATAGCCTCTCCTACCTCCTCCTTTGTGCACTGCTCGGGACGTATCCATCGTTTGTAGAGCCCCTTGAGGCGATTGTAGGTCTCTGTGGGTGTTTCTCCAGCAGGAATTGATGTCTGCCGAAATCGTTGTCGGTAGGTCTCTGTTGATAAATCGAATTTCGCCATCAGTGCCTCCCGAAGATCCTTATAGACTTCCGCCCGATCTTCGTCAATCGCGAGGTATGCCTCCAGCGCTTTTCCGGTGAGAAGGGGTACTAGTCGATTCGCCCATTCCTCTTCCGGCCAACCCCAGGTCTTTGCCAGACGCTCAAAACGACGCAAGTAATTCTCCACGTCCTCTCCCTCTTGAAATGCTGGCATCCGTGACTCTGGTCGCATTGGTGGTGGTGGTGGTGAGTCTGCCACCCTCTGCGTCGACAGTGTCGGGTTCTGCGTGACTGACGGTCCCCGAATTCGTGAAGCTGCAGGTGTGGGTAGATCTAGGCGTAGGCTTTGGCTTGGTGATGTTTCTGGTATAACTGAGCGTTGCAGTGACTCTCGCAACCCCCGTAGCTCATAGATGAGGCCTTCTTCCCTTTTTGACTGAGCTGTCAGAAATGTCATCATCAATGCCACTACATCGCTCTCCATACCTTTTGATTCAGGTTTAACTCTAGGGGACCTGGCTTCGGCACCCTCTGCACTGGCTGTCTCCTCTTCGTCCATAGTGTCCCATGCTACCTCTTCCAGCACAGGTTTTTGGGACCCCAGACCCTTCCTGGCCTGTTTTCCAGAAGTCACTTTTCTACGACTGGCCATCCCACTTCTGACACCACTTGTCACACAGAGGCGTTTTTAGGGTGTGTGTGAAACAAGAAAAAAATAAATGATGGCTCAGTCGACGTAGCACTATGGTGCAAGGTGCGTTTATTTACAGTGCAAAAGTGTCCAATCCAAAAATCCCAAAAATAAAGTAGACAAAAAAAAATAAATTATATATATATATATATATATATATATATATACAAAAATACACAAACAACAAAACAAACAAATAAAGACAATAAAGTAACCAAATAATTATATACAAAATATTTTCTATCCAGAATTATCAAACCAACCATTCGCCACTACTCACACCTTCTATCTCCTACGACTCCCACACTGAACTGAGCACAAGTCACTCTATTTATAGTGAGTGACTCTGCCCAGTTTGGATTAAACTATATTGAAGGTACGTATAAGGTAAGTATGGACATAAACAATCTTTCAGGTAAGCATTTCACACTTTCATACACTTCATTTGTATTACTATATAACTTAAAACCAAAATTATTAAATCAGCATTTTCACATGTCATGAATACTGCTTTTTTCATTGTTTTCCCATTCTTTTCATCCCCCACATAAAACACATAGTCTCCCCCAGGTGCCCAACCACTCAGCGCATGCGCAGCGCATCACTGTGCATAAAATGCTGCGCATGACCTTTTTGGCCCCTTTTGCCTCCCGTAGCCGCGATTGCGCAACCCGGAAGAGAGACGCAACAGAAACGCAACGAGACGAACAAACACAAACACAAACGGACACACAGGTAAGACAAATGTATGCGGTGTGATTTATGGCGTGTCAGAATATGCAAGGATTAATGGAGTATATAATGTGTTTGTGCGTGTATGTGTTTTTATTACAGCGCAATCTCCCGTGTGCACCCGGTAGATCGGCTGGTGGAGTGAAGGTAAGTTATGTGTGTGTGCGTGAATATGTGGGTGTACAGCTCTGCCGCAGGCCAGTGACAAACTCCTTTGTCACATTAATAATAATAATAATTATTATTGTCATCTTTATCATCATCATCATCATTAATATTAAAGTATGATTTTTTTCATTTCTAATAAATAATAAATACAAATTTCATTTTTCATTTCATTATTTATTTATTTATTTATTTAAATGATTTATATGAGATTACAATACGTGTTTTGTAAGTGATTTTGTTTTAGAATAGAATATGTAATGTTCAACTTCTCAATAATATTAGTAAAGCAAACACAAACTCTATATGTGACGTTTACACATATTTAAGTTAATATGGAAAGCGCTGTAATGATTGATGGGTCAAATGACAATAATCATGTGAGACACAAAAAATCACTGATGTATTCTGATATTCCTATGCGTAAAAGCACAACTCTTAACGATGAAGTGAAACGTAAGAGAAAGGAAAGGCGACTCCGACAGAGGGCGCGCCGAGCCAACAAATCAGCTGGACGAACTCTCTGTGAACCCCTTGCTACTTCAGATGACCCTCTTGCTAGTAGTCGAACTCTGAATGAACTCCCAACTTGTACTTTTGCTGAACTCTCTACCGAGTTCACGCACCTGAATTTGAGTGCATAACTATATAGCACATTATAAATCAAGGCTTATATTAAAATGCCTAAATGTTGATTTATATGATACAATGTACTCTTGATGACTATATATCTATGTCTTTTTACTGTTCAAGTGATTTAGCATGCTCCTTGAATGTATGATTTAAGTAGTCTGTGCACCTGTGTTTAGGGTTGATTTATGAATACTGTCACTGAGACACTGAGTATAAAAGCTGACATGTACTCTTCAGCTTTGCGCATCCCGACTTCTGTTCATTGAGGTTGGTTGCCCTTTGTCCGCCAACTGGGGACAAAGTAAGGATTTTGTTTTCTGTTTGTCTTTTGTTTATTCTACTTTTTCACTGGATTTTATTTTATTAATAAAAGTGTATTTTATTACTTTTCTTCACTGGAGTGGACACTGAATTCATTTTCCAGAACCCATCAAAGTTACCCTGTGTGGTAAAGTATGATCTAATTTATTCTTTTGCAAAATACATTCTTTAAAGACGATCCTTAAACTAAACTCTTGCTAAGAAATATAGCGAAGGGAGGATCCTGATTTTAACTTTGTTTAATTGGGGTGATTAAATAAAGGTGAATCAGCACAGCGCGTGCGTGTTTTCACCCAATCTAATATTAGATTTTATTTTAAATACATGTGTGTGTGTGTGTGAAACAATATCATTTGCACAAATAAATGATTTGTATTTTCTCTACAGAAGTCTACCTAAGCATCATTATGGGCGTTTCACATTATAACTAACGTGGTTCAAACACTGGATCTGCCACAGAGAAACTAGGGGTTTTGGGAAACACTCGTCACTACGTCATGATTTTCCCAAACAATGCATTGTACAATGATAGTTCAGCCGAGAGTTACATTATTGTTTGGGAAACGCACCCCAGGATGGCTCTTGTTTAGCTCCTAAAATGTTTTGCTTTTTACCCCAAATACCATACTTTGGTAACACTTTACAATAAGGTTCATTAGTTAATGCATTTACTAACATGAACTAATCATGAAAAACACATGTACAGCATTTATTAATCATAATTGAACATTTACTAATGCATTAATAACATCCAAGTCCATGCTTGTTAACATTAGTTAATGCACCATGAGTTAACATGAAATAACAATGAACAACTTTTCATTAACTAATGTTTATTAACATGAATAAATATTGTAGTAAATATATTATTCAGTGTTTGTTCATGTTAGTAAATGCATTACTTAACGTTAACTAATGAACCTTATTGTAAAGTGCGACCCATACTTTTACTATTTTACATTTAATGAATGGGCTTGTACCTAATAATCATACATAATTCTTATAAATGTTGCTCTTATCGGTGTTACTCTTGAAATGCATTTGATAAATCAAACTTTTTTACTTGGTTTCAGAATCAGTAGCCTTTACTGTGATTATATACCAGGGACAATGAAATTTGAGAGTGCAACTCCTTGGGGTTTGCATATATAGAATATTCAGCAGAGACAAAAAGATCATTATAAAACTGTACAACATCTCTATTAAAAGCAAACTTGACATTTTAGAAACACTTGCTCTAGAGCAGGGGTTCCCAAACTTTTCAGGCTGCGACCCCAAAAATAATCATATCAGTGGCTCGCGACCCCCATTTTTCAAGGTGGTTGTACTGTAAATATGTAAACGTTGCAGACACAACTATAGGCAAATATAAACATGAGCTTATTGACAACACAAAAATGCAATAGTCTATTAGCCATATAATGTTTTTTAAAGTAATTTATGGATTTAATTACATTTTGCTTTTAAAATTAAAGGCTGATGACTGATTGTTATTTTTATGTTGCTGTTACTTTAATGCAACTATTAACTATATTCTGTCGGTTATAAATAAAATATGGTAATTCTAATAGTTTAATAAAATTTATTTGAGTTTTGGATATCACCAAGCGACCCCTTGACATTGTCCCGCGACCCCCACTTTGAGAACCACTGCTCTAGAGCAGGGGTCACCAATCTTGTTCCTGAAGGGGCCGGTGTCCCTGCAGGGTTTAGCTCCAACTTGCCTCAACACACCTGCCTGGCTGTTTCAAGTATACCTAGTGTGACGCCTGCTGCGCTGTCATTTGTCTTCCGTGTCTGTCTGTGTGTCTGTTTTGCTCCCTCTACAGATGCGCTGTAACATTGCGGGGCATAATCAGGTGGATGGGGAACACCTGAGTCTAAGTGAGCGCTCCTTTATCAGCGTCCTGCCACTGTTCGGGAGTCTGATTCTTCCGGCTAAGGGTTGGGACGGAGACCAGCGGCGTGCGAGTTGGCGGGGCGTTCTTGCCTAATGTTTGATCACAGTGGGCTTAAATAAAACTTTTGTAACGTGATTTTTGGCTTCCCCTCTTATTTTTTACTTGTTTCGCCCCGAGGGCGTAACACTAGCAAGACCTTGATTAGCTTGTTCATGTCACATCTGTCAGTGACCACCTGGGGGCGCTGTAGTGCATTAGGACTCAGAAGGCACTACAGCCTCCCAGAAAAACTACATGTCCTTACATTCTTTCGCACACACACCCAGTCTGTCATCTACACTGATTTACAACCACAGCTGTCTCTGTTCTCCGTGATTACCTGGACTATATATTCAGTCATTCAACCACTGTTTGTCATCGCGTCGTTGTCTTTCTTTTTCCCAGTAAGTCTGTTTTTCCTAGTTGTTGTTCCTGATCTTGCCTCGTGTCTTGCTATAGTCTAGTTCATGTTTATCTGTCTTAGTTTCTTGTTTTGTTGTTTATTTGTTACTTTGCACTTTGATATTTTTGGATTTTTGTTCACTGTTTTTGCACTTTAATATATTAAAATCTGCACTTGAATCCGCTTCTTTTGTTCCTGTTTTTGTTATTGTTTTGATCATGCCTAACGTGACAGTTCAGGTGTGTTTGATGAAGGTTGAAGCTCAAATCTGCAGGACACCGGCCCTCCAGGAACAAGTTTGATGACCCCTGATCTAGAATATTGCCTTTTACAGTTTCAGTATCAAAGTGCATTTGGGTTTTTATGCCATCTAGTGGTCTCTAGAAAATAAATATGAAATATTGTTTCATACACTGTAAAAGAAATCAGTGAATTAGCAGTTTTCTCTATTTTGTGATTCATTGTTAATTTCTGCTTTTGAACTGCATTACGGGATCTTGAGCTTTCCCCCAGCAGCTTTTACCCTTGAAAAGTGACTTTTTTCTGCACGTGTGTATTAGTCTGCAGTGCCATATTGTCTGCACTCTGAAAAATAACTCTAGAGGTCTGTTACCACGACATAGTTGAATGCATTGTTGTAACTTAAAAATTCTAAATTGCTGATTAGATTAAAACTTTTAAGTTGTGAGAATCATTTTATTAAGTTTTCACAACAGGAAAATATTGCTAATTACATCAACTAAAAAATAATTTAAGGGTAAGGGCCCTATCACACACCCGACGCAATGTGGCGCAAGGCGCGGCGCAATAGTCTTTTGGTAGTTTCAGCTTGGCGCAAGAGTGGTTTTGAGGCGTTGCGCTACGCTGTTTATATAGCAAATGCATTAGCGCTCATATGTGTGCCCATAGGCGTTCTGGTCTAAAAAGGAAGGCGTTCTGAGGCGGACCGCTGGCGCGTTGCTATTTTGAGAATCTATAATAGATTTTTCATTAGACCAAAACAAACCCGGTCTAAACTCCAGCGCAGAGTTGCGCCTCGCTTACACACTGCTTAATACACACAAGAGAGCAATAGGCAAATATCTTTACATATGAAAAAAATGTAAATATTAAAGATATATATAGGATATAATAAGAATAGATATAGAATATAAATATAAAGGATTAAAATATTACAAAACATATTATTTTCTAGCCTACATAAATATGAAAAACCACTGCTTTTATGTCTTCTTCATCTCGAGAGGCTTTTTCAGTTCATTCATAACAATTTGCTTTTGTATAATGTTATTATTATTAGCAGTATTATTTATTATATCCATATTTATATTTGTTTTATTAAAAACAAGCTTAGATTTGCCCACCTGTCAGGTTTTAGATCATATGGGGCACAGCATGTGTTTTAGGATATAACTCAGGTTTTTGAGCACATTTTGTTATTATTATTCATTTATTCGTTTACTGGAAATTAGAACTGAATTTAGAAATAGTTTTGAAACAAATATTTGTGCTTAACAAACAAAAGTATTTATCTATAGACTAATGGATGTCTGTGCGTAAAGGTTTCCCTATCCAAGAGCGAAAGTGATCGATATCTCTCATTCTCACGCAGTAGATGCTCTGTTTAACTGTTTTCTGTTAATAAACTGTGAACTGTTTGCTTGTGAAATGCTCAGTTTTTCCACTTAGACTTACTTTGCGTCCTGTAAATAGCGAATGCGCTCTTGGCGTGACGCAGCTGGCTCTTAAAGGGAATGGGAGATGAGACTCTAATTGGTTTATTCTCAAAACACACCTATAACTCATTAAGAAAATAAACTCAACCATTTTAGACCATGCGCCACGGCGCAAAGCAGATTTCCCGTCCTTAAATTAGCAAAAACGCGTCCTGACACACCCTGAAAGCGTTTGCGCCCTGCGGTTTGCGCTCTGCGCATGGACCGTCAAAATAGAGGCCTTAATATGTCTGTCAGTTAGTTTGAAACAATATTTAACTAGTAGCAATCCAAAAGAAATTGGGTTGATAATTCAGTCTTTCTACAAAAACTTTTTTTCTTGCTTTAGAATACACAAGAATTTTTGGAGGACCTTAATGAGGAGGCAAGTATTGACAATTGCCATTATTGGTGATCAGTCCACTTTGGAATTGAACCACAAGACGAAAACCATCATAGTTGAGGGCATGAGAATCCTAAATGGAATGGATATCTTAAGGTGCTGTGCTCTGCTGTTGGGCATAAATATATACTCTGAATCTGAACTACCTCAAGGAACTTAAATGTACTTGTGAAGTTTCTCGAACTTGATGGACTGAAGCCCAGTGCAAAAGTAATGTGTCTCATTTTCTGAAGTCTCTACTTATTTCAGAGTAAATTTTGCTCGTTATGTTGCACTGTGGGCGAAGCAGTGGTGCAGTAGGTAGTGCTGTCGCCTCACAGCAAGAAGGTCGCTGGTTCGAGCCTCGGCTCAGTTGGCGTTTCTGTGTGGAGTTTGCATGTTCTCCCTGCGTTTGCGTGGGTTTCCTCCGGGTGCTCCGGTTTCCCCCACAGTCCAAAAGCCATGCGGTACAGGTGAATTGAATAGGCTAAATTGTCCGTAGTGTATGAGTGTGTGTGTGGATGTTTACCAGTGATGGGTTGCGCCTGGAAGGGCATCCGCTGCGTAAAAAACTTGCTGGATAAGTTGGCGGTTCATTCCGCTGTGGTGACCCCGGTTTAATAAAGGGACTAAGCCGACAAGAAAATGAATGAATGTGTGAGAAAGCCCTTTAATGACCCCTAGAGGAAGATTTCGTGATAAGGAGTTCATTGACAAAAGGCAGTTATGATGGCTGGAGAGACACTGGCTGCAGATCGGCTGGCTGGACTGTGCAACCGATTTGTACATGTTTTACACCAGTGTGTAATTGATTATGGGTGAGTCCCTTTTGTTTGCTATCCTTTGATCCAGATAAATGTT
Source organism: Danio rerio (assembly GCF_049306965.1). Classification (NCBI taxonomy): domain Eukaryota; kingdom Metazoa; phylum Chordata; class Actinopteri; order Cypriniformes; family Danionidae; genus Danio; species Danio rerio. The sequence continues at coordinate 2,188,301 of NC_133182.1, read as the reverse complement.
CTGATTACTGTTATTGTCTTGTAAATCACACTGTATGTCTCGTGATTCCCACGTGCGCCATAACCGAAAGTGAAACCAGATGTTATCAAACCCAGCGATCTCCTTTCGGACTTTGAACTGGAAATTCACTTTGATTCATAGTTTGATACAACCTATTTTATATATCTGTTTAATATATATCACCTGATTGAGTCAATAATTCGTAAAATGTTCACCTTTGGGTAGATTTAGCCTGTACAATAATACTAAATGCTCATTACAATTGCTTACAACAGTATATTTAATTCATCATTGCCATTATAATTCACAATTACTCGATGTATTTTTATTTGTATCTTAATTAATAAGTTTGTTGTATAATTTACTGACATTAGCAATTGTTCCTCATTGTATTTTCCTGTCTTATAGACCTGTTCTCTTACCGGAACTACCCCTCACATCTCGTGTGCACGACACCTGAAATCCCTGAGCGTACCATACGCTCGTATAGAATGACTGTTGCACTGTGTGTTGTTTTGTATTTGTAAGTCCACATGCTGATGTTTTTTGTTATTTTTCCTATTGTTTATATGAGATACACTTTGTACTACAAAAACGTTGCTGTTGAATGTGTTTGTTACAAGCAATTAAATGAACAGTAAATTTGAAAACATACAATCTACAATTTTAGCTATTTATAATAGCTAAAATAAATTTACAACAATAGCTAAAATAAATAATAGCTAAAATAAATTTACAACAATAGCTAAAATAAATAATAGCTAAAATAAATTTACAACAATAGCTAAAATAAATAATAGCTAAAATAAATTTACAACAATAGCTAAAATAAATAATAGCTAAAATAAATTTACAACAATTTATTTGAACATTTTATTTGAACAATTTATAATAGCTAAAATATTAATAAATAATAATAATAATAATAATAATAATAAATAATAGCTAATAATAATAAATAATAGCTAAAATAAATTTACAACAATTTATTTGAACATTTTATTTGAACAATTTATAATAGCTAAAATAATAATAAATAATAATAATAATAAATAATAGCTAATAATAATAAATAATAGCTCAAATAAATTTACAACAATTTATTTGAACATTTTATTTGAACAATTTATAATAGCTAAAATAATAATAAATAATAATAATAATAAATAATAGCTAATAAAAATAAATAATAGCTAAAATAAATTTACAACAATTTATTTGAAAAATTTATTTGAACAATTTATAATAGCTAAAATAAATTTACAACAATTTATTTGAACATTTTATTTGAACAATTTATAATAGCTAAAATAATAATAAATAATAATAATAATAATAATAATAATAGCTAATAATAATAAATAATAGCGAAAATAAATTTACAACAATTTATTTGAACATTTTATTTGAACAATTTATAATAGCTAAAATAATAATAAATAATAATAATAATAATAATAATAAATAATAGCTAATAATAATGAATAATAGCTAAAATAAATTTACAACAATTTATTTGAACATTTTATTTAAACAATTTATAATAGCTAAAATAATAATAAATAATAATAATAAATAATAGCTAATAATAATAAATAATAGCTCAAATAAATTTACAACAATTTATTTGAACATTTTATTTGAACAATTTATAATAGCTAAAATAATAATAAATAATAATAATAATAATAAATAATAGCTAAAATAAATGTACAACAATTTGTTTGAACAATTTATAATAGCTAAAATAAATTTGCAACAATTTATTTGAACTTGAAAACGTGCATGTATAATTATGGGAATAAAGTACATAACACTGGATTTATTTTAACTTAATTTTTTGATTGCTCAACTTAAAAAAAAAAGGAGCTTATGCTATGTAAAAGTGCCGCTGATTGAAGAGGAAAAGGCCATTTGGCTAACATAGTAAAGTTTGTTGTCTGAACTTCATTTTGTTAGATGTTGTTGTAACTTGAATATATTGATGCAAACTCTAAAAGCACTATTTTTTTGAGTGTGCGTTGGTGTTGTATATTACACTGCAAAACATTTGCAATAAACTGCGGCACATTTTACAGACTTGCTTCTCTAGACATTATTTCTTACGCATTACATTACTATTTTAAATGACTAAAAACGTCAATAAAACTCACTAGAAAACATTAAGTTAAACTGTAGAGTTGAATTTTTAACATCTCATGAAGCAATTCACAACCGGAAACACACAAATCACAGAAACTGTTCATTCACAGATATTGTTTGCTACACATGTGCAGACAGCATGGTGAACAGTAAATGTGTATTTCCACTCTTCTGAAAGACAGCACTAGTCTATTTACATTGAGCAGATGCTTTTGTCTGAAGTGGCTTACACATACAGTCTATTTGACGGCGTTTCTCTTCTGCTCCTCCGTCTGGAAAACAATCCCATCAGACCGAGCTCTCCATGAAAGTGTGGCATATTCAGACAAACCCTTCTGCTTCAGCATCTGCTCCATCTGACAGAAACAGACGACACAAGGAATTTCTCACAGCATTTCCTCTAATATTTGTTCTTCTGGAGAAAGTCTTATTTGTTTTATTTCTGCTAGAATAAAAGCAGTTTTTAATAGTTTAAACACCATTTTAAGGTCAATATTATTCGCCCCTTCAGCAATATTAGTGTTGGATTGACCACTGTTACACAATGACTTGCCTAATTACAATAACTTTACCCTAATTACCCTAGTGAAGCCTTTACATGTCACTTTAAGCTGTATAGAAGTGTCTTGAAGAATATCTAGTCATATATTATGTGCTGTCATCATGACAAAGAGAAAATAAATCAGTTATTAGAGATATTAGTTACCCTAAATATTAAGGAGTGCTAATAATTCTGAGTAGGTCAACTATAAGTATGTTCAATGTTATTACCAGTAGCCGAATGGGCCTGTGTATATTAGTTTATTTGGTTGTTATTGGAAAATATCATACATTGCAAGGTCATAATTGACCAATCAGAATCAAGTATTCCAGTGTTTTCTCTCTCTGGTGATGTGTGATAGACTGACCTTCGCTAAAATCCTCGTCGTCTCTCCGGGATCATTCAGACTTTGGCTTGAATTCACCTCCAATCTGACGACCTGCTTCTTCCTGTCTGAGAGAAACACAACGATGAAGACATTGATTATTTAGCATCAGTTCATCAGTGAAGTACCTTCAATTAGGTTAATTGGATCAAAACGTCTCGCTCTGTACTATAGAAATCGATTGACACAACAGATGCCTTACCAGCTGCAAGCCAGTACTGAGAAACACCCACACACACACACACACACACACACACACACACACACACACACACACACACACACACACACACACACACACACACTCATACACTGCAGCTAATTTAGTTGATCAATTCCGATATAGCGCATGTGTTTGAAACAAGTGTGCCGCAAGCCTGCGTTTGAGTGAAGGTTTCGGCCGTTAGATCGCCCCCTGGGGGCTGGCTGCAGTACAAGTCATAAAGCCCGCCTCCTCTGTGTTAATGAAGGAGACTTGAGCCCAAATAAAAAAATTAATTACACTTGCAATAAAATGTCCTGAAAGATGGTTCTGGTGGATTAAGGCACTGGTTATTGTGCTGAAATAGGTGCAGATCTTCATTTTTGTAAACAGTTTGTTTTTAGCAGTAATTTAATGCTGGGCGTGTCATCGTGATTGACAGCTGTGATTGACAGTTTCTCAAAGCAGCGCGTCTGAGCTTCGGCAGGAGACTGAAGTGTTATTATTCGATTTCTGTGTTATTTTACCATGTAAAAATGAGTTCAGCAGTAAACTACAGTTTCTGACATACATGATCCTGGTGGAACACTGTTTATTCGCTAAGTTCAGGGCTTTTTTCGGGCTTTATTAGTTTGCTGATACACGTCTAACCACCCAGATAGCAAAATACACTCGGGCCAGTTCCGGCTAGATTCTCGCCTGCCGGAGACTTACCCCTCAGACTGACTACCTCTGCTGGACCTACTCCGGATGCCTGGACTCACTGCCCGATTCCAGCCCGAGTCAATCGAGCCAGATGCGGCGGCCGAGCGAGCCGGCGCTGCCGCATGCGAGCCGGAATCAACCGGCGACGCCGCGAGTAGGTTATGAGCTGCGGGCCGGAGCTGGCGCGATTGAATATATAAAACCCTCATATTTGTTAACGTTATTACATCCATTTGTGTTGATATGACAGCAAACGCATGCTGAGAAGTTCAGGGGGCGTGGTTGATTTTACATAAAGCGTTTGATTGGAAGCTCGACTCTGCTCATTTTCGCGGCTCCTCCTCTGGCTCCATCAGACAGTCCTTCTGCGCATGTCTGGCTCCAATTTCAGCAGTCTTTTGCGACAGTTTGTGCCCGTCAAGCAGGCGTTTTGCCCTCAAGGCGTTCAATGGGAAAAGGGGCTGTCGCGTCGTCCATATTTTTTACAGTCATTGGTTTGGAATGTGGGGGAAACCAGAGCACCTGGAGGAAACCTTCACAAGTCAGCCCAGTAAAGTATGGGGTGCCTCAAGGATCAGTTTTAGGCCCTTTTCTGTTTACAATTTACATGCTGTCACTGGGAGACATTATTAGAAGACGTGGGATCAGCTTTTGAAGTGGATTTTATACTCTTTAGAGTGTGAAGTTAATCTATATATTCAAATTGTATATGTATAATCTGCTTGTAGACTTGCATACCATTAAAACAATTAAAGTGCTATGTAGAGTTAGAAAGGGGAAATGGCCTGAGGAAACAACAAAGGGTCACAAGAAATGGATGAGAAGAGAGTGGTAGAAAGCCTGAGGTGTCTCAGGAATTGGATGAGAATAGAGATTATTAGGTGGAATTTGGGGTCAGGGGTTAAACTAGGAGGGGTATTGTGTGATATATGGAGAACAAAGGAAAAAACTGTTGTAAAAGAGTATATAAGCAGGCCAGAACATCAGTGAGACAGAATTTTTCAGACAGAGATGCTACTGGGGGTCTCCTGAAAATTCTCCTTTGTTGTCGACAATAAAGTATACTCTTCTGCTATTCATAACCTCCAGACTGAGTTTGATTCAGTAAGAGAAAAACCGAAAACCACTACACTTTCACTGCTATGCAGATGATACTCAGTTATATACTTCAACTAAACCTGATGAGATGTCTGAACTGTCTAAACTAACTGAGTGTATTGAAGATGGTATAGACTGTCGGCGCTAGTGGTGTAGTGGTTAGTGCATCGGCACATGCACTCCGGTGCTCATAGTGACCCGAGTTTAATTCCCGCCTCGTGGTCCTATGCCGATCCTCTCCCTGCTCCCCATGCTTTCCTGTCAATACTCTCTGCAGTCCTAGACAATAAAGGTGAAATCCCCTAAAAATAATTATTAAAAAAAAGATGTTAAAGACTGGATGACCAACAATTTTCTTCTCTTAAACTCAGACAAAACAGAATTATTACTTATTGGGCCTAAATCCTGTACACAGCAGATCTCAGAACTCAAACTCGAAAACCAAATATCCCATGTCACAAAAACTGCCTTCTTTCATCTGAGAAATATCGCTAAATCACGAAATATGCTATCCATCTCAGATGCAGAAAAGCTAGTCCATGCTTTTATGACCTCTAGGCTGGATTACTGTAATGCTCTATTTGCTGGCTGCCCAGCATCCTCTATTAACAAACTTCAACTAGTACAAAATGCAGGTGCCAGAGTTCTGACCAGGTCTAGAAAATATGATCATATCACCCCAATGTTATCCTCCTTACACTGGCTGCCTGTTCAGTTTCATATTGAATTTAAAATATTACTTCTCACCTATAAATCTCTAAATAATCGAGCTGCTGTTTATCTAAACAACCTTTTGTCTCGCTTTAATCCAGCTCGCTCTTTAAGATCTCAAAACTCAGGGCTTCTGGTAGTACCTAGAAGAGCAAAGTCGAGTAAAGGAGGTCGAGCCTTCTCGTTTATGGCTCCTACACTCTGGAATAGCCTTCCTGATAACATCATAGGCTCAGACACACTCTTTCAGTTCAAAACTAGAGTAAAGACCTATCTGTTTAGTAAAGCATACACTCAACGCATCACATACCGGTATGATACATGAATGTGCTCCACACAGGTTTCTACATCTCGTTTATATACACTATAAACAGCAGCTACGCTAATTATTAGGCTGGCTTGTGTAGCAAGCCAGACTACTGTTATTAGGCTGGCTTATAGAGCAAGCCAGACTACTGTTATCCTATTTTTCTTCTGAGACTAAAAAACAAAATGCATCTCCTCCGAGAGTTTTCGAGCTATGACCACCAAACTCACACCAAACCTTCAAACTGGTCTGACTCGGTGTGCTATATCTTTTCCAACTGATCCGACTTTCGGTTTTCCAAAAAAAGTCCCGGGACCGTCTGAAAAATCCCATTGACTTAACATTGGACCAGACTTTGTGACCTCATAACTCTGCATCAGACTGTCACACAGACTTCTAACTGGGCTCATTTAATTCAGACTACCTAACCGCCAATATCTGATGAGCTTTTAACTTTCTGGCCATGCCCTAGTAACCACTTTTGGGACCCTAGAAACTGTCCCATAGACATTCAAAAGACTGTCATTGACTTTACATTGGATCAAACTTTGTGAGCTCATAACTCTGCATCAGACTGTCCTACAGACTAACGGCTGAGCTCATTTAACTCAGACTACCAAACTACCAATAACTGACAAGCTTTTAACTTTCTAGCCACTCCCTAACAACCAGATACTACACCCTAGCAACTGTCCCATAGACTGCCATTATAGAGGCCCAGATTGATATCGTCATGCTGCAGTGTTATAGCAACATGCTAATAATGATTAGCTAAGTACTTTAACATGCTAGAAATGCTTAATAAACATTAAGGAAAATCTAAACACCGCTTTATCTATCTATCTATCTATCTATCTATCTATCTATCTATCTATCTATCTATCTATCTATCTATCTATATATCCATCTATCTATCTATCTATCTATCTATCTATCTATCTATCTATCTATCTATCTATCTATCTATCTATCTATATATCCATCTATCTATCTATCTATCTATCTTTCTATCTATCTATCTATCTATCTATCTATCTATCTATCTATCTATCTATCTATCTATCTATTCATACTTTTTAAAACTGTTTAAACTAAATAAACTATTACCAACAGGCTTTCACAAGCCAGCCTCAAAGTTTGTCTCGACAAACTTTTATAATCTAGTTCTCTTTATTCTCTATTTCCACCTGGGGATACTCATCCCGAGGCCCTCAGACTACGCAGTGTCACTGAATGGATCCATGATCAGCGACGAGATGATCCCAAAGTTTCATAATCCTGGACCAGGCCGTATCCCGAGCAGCTGCTGTGGTGGTCAATTTACTGTAATCTTCTATGTGAAGCTGCTTTGACACAATCTACATAGTAAAAGCACTATACGAATAAAGCTGAATTGAACTGAATTTAAACTCACGCCAACACAGGGAGAACATGCAAACTCCACACAGAAATCGCCACTTATTACATTTTATAAAAAATATTACTTGTTCTTTAAGTAATACATTGCTTGTTACTTGGATAAGTAGTATTATTACATAACTTGCGGAGTGTTACCGCTAATACTGTTCAGCAGCCCTGCAGTGTGTCCTAATGACTTACCAATATAGCAAGCAAAAGGAACGAGATCGACGCAGTTTCGGTCAAACCAGAAGCCACTTTCAACATTCACACACAGCTGACCGTTGGGCTGTCCAGCTTTCCACAGTCTGAACGAGGAGCTACTCTGATCTGACCACTCAAACGGTCTGGATAATGACGTGCGGGAAAACCCCAGCCAAAATTTTCCCATTCCCGCCACATCCAGCAGGTTTTTGTGGTCCGTCTGGTCATCGATGGTTGGCAGGTCAGTGTAGCGGCGTCTGCAGTACGTCTGTGCGTTTGTCCAGTTCATGGGTTCGGGCACATTGATAAACTCATGGAGCCGCGAGGATGCACAATACACCAGAGCTGAAGATGGAAGAAAACACATACAGTTTACTAACAGATAATGAGACGTCCGGCTGATAAAAGACATGTCTCACATGCTGGATAAAAGCATGGGGCTTACATTAAAGCACACGTAAACATCTACAAAATAAAGGTCTGCATAAAATCAATATGTACTGTATTCATTTTGCAAGTAAACAGTGTTGAACAATGAATCTGTGCAGGTTAATCTGCTGAATAACGGTTTGTTTTAGTAACCTTTAATCATAATCGGTAGATGTGTTTCTGCTCTGGAACGGCAGTCTTTCTCTGATAGCTCATTACCGTTGCTGTGCAATCTCATGATATATACACACTCTGGCCACTTTATTAGGTATACCTTACTAGTACCTGGTTGGACCCCTTCAAAACTGCCTTAATCCTTGATGTCAGAGATTCAGCAAGCTACTGGAAATATTCCTCAGAGATTTTGCTCCATATTGTCATGATAGCATCACACAGTTGCTGCAGATTTGTCGGCTGCACATCCATGATGCCAATCTCCCGTTCCACCACATCCCAAAGCTGCTCTATTGGATTGAGCTCTGGTGACTGTGGAGGCCATTTGAGTACAGTGAACTCATCGTCATGTTCAAGACACCAGTCTGAGATGATTGAGCTTTATGACATGCTGCGTTATCCTGCTGGAAGTAGCCATCAGAAGATGGAGACACTGTGCTCATAAAGGGATGGACATGGTCAGCAGCAATACTCAGGTAGGCTGTGGCGTTGATGCTCAATTGGTACTAATGGACCCAAAGAAAATCCCCCCCACACCCTTACACCACCACCAGCAGCCTGAACCGCTGATACAAGGCAGGATGATCCATGCTTTCATGTTGTTGAGGCCAAATTCTGCCCCGAGCATCCGAATGTGTGAGCAGAAATGGAGACTCATCAGAGCAGGCAACGTTTCTCCAATCTTCTATTGTCCAGTTTTGGTGAGCCTGTGTGAATTGTAGCCTCAGTACATCAGCAGTTTCTAAAATGCTGAGACCAGCCTGTCTGGCACCAACTACCACTCCACGTTCAAAGTCACTTAAATCACCTTTCTTCCCATTCTGATCCTCGGTTTGAACTGCAGAAGATCGACTTGACCATATCTGCATGCTTAAATGCATTGAGTTGGTGAAGATGTGATTGGCTGATTAGAAATTAGCGTTAACGAGCAGCTGGACAGGTGTACCTAATAAAGTGGCATCATTTTATATTGTGCTTTATCTTTTATTTTGTGGTTGTTACATGAGTCTGTGTTATTTAATCTATTTATTTATTGCCGGTTTGTGCTTGCGATCGAGTTCTAGGAGGAGTGTTTCACCCGGCTTATCCAGGATTGGATGATGCCCGTGACGTCACTGGGGATTCCCATTATATCATAGATATATACACTAGATATCGCATGGGGACACTGAGCATGTGTCAATAGCGCCGCCACATTGGTGCAGTGCTCCCAGGACAAATGTCATTCAACCGCACTAGTCAAGACAGTGTTATTATGTGAAGATGCGGGACTTTAGCGCTGTCTACGTGTGTAGTAACGAGCAAACAAAGAAAATAAAGCACAAAGGCAGAACATTTCATAGGTAATATTATGTTTTTTCTGTTTTTGTATGTTCTGAGCTTTTGTGCTAATCAGGTAACGTTATTGATGATAACAGTCACTTACTGCATTCACCATACGGCAAAGCAGCTCCAACTCACACTAAACACTCGGCTTATGCTAGTTTTGTTGAATAAAATCAGCAAACAATGCAAAATAAACATGACAACGAGATGCTGCACTGCCAGAAACTTGTGTTATTGTCGGCTAACGTTAGTGAAAGAGTCATTCGGGAGATTCATTCACAAACGAATCGCTCCCTCCGTCAGTATGAGCAGTGAAAGCAGGAGAGGAGCTGTGTTTCAGGACATGATTAGATCAAATTTAACAGGGAGGGTGAATAGTACATTTCTGTACACACAAACACAAGCTTTTAGTCTGGAATGCCCGTGCGGTCACTGATCCATCAATGTAGAAAAGTGATGTAAAATTATAATTTTAGTAATTTAAAGAAAAGAATTACATGCTAACATCCAGGAAAACTCCCGATCATAGATACATGTGTATATCCCTGGTTTTGTGTATATTTCTGGCCATAGTCCTCCACTGTACCTTGGTCCCGCATTCATTTCAAAGGAGCGCTACCCTGTAGCATGATGGCGGCGCTATTGACGCATTCCATCCAATAGACAACAATAGGCCAGGCGACATCTAGTGTATATATCTATGCCATTATATAAGGCTGACAGCAATGGCGTCTCTCTCTCTCTCTCTCTCTCTCTCTCTCTCTCTCTTTCTATCTTGCAGTCTCTCGCCCTCCCTCAGCTCGGTGGTGGCTTGCGCTCAGGCGGTCTGGCTGACAGTGCTCCGCAAGCCAGGCGATCATCTAGATGCCGCTCCATTTAGTGTTTTGTTCTTGTTAATCCTTTGATTCTTAGTTCGTAATGTGTTAGCTAGTTTGTTTATTTTGATACTTTGTTTTGTAGCAGGTAGGGGTTTATTTTTTATAGTCACGTTTTGTTATTTATTTAGTTTAGCGAAGGTAAGCAGTGGCCCGGAAGACTCACATCTTTTTTTTATTTCTTTTCACAGGAGTTTAGGTAAGATCTGTCCATTTAAAACAGCATAGTCAGAGACCTGTTTACCTTAGCTGCCCTACCTGTCTACTTGATTTTGTTAATGTTTAGTCTTTTGAAAACTTATGATTTATGGAAATTTAAACGTATTGACGCAACGTCAATTTAACCATTCAAACGTCTGTGTCTTTCTTATGTTTGGCTCAAACCTTGAATGTTGGTGTTATTCGAGCCAGTTTTGAGTTTGGGCCGTAACAGTGGTGTTACAAAAGGGTGATGCTTAATCAAACATTATCAGCACAATATTACACACTACTACGAGGATGCAGCAAGAAAGATGAATAAAAACCTTGAAAGTACAATGTTTACATTTTGGCAATTTATTTAGCAATATTTAACATCAGACCTGCAATAAATCAGATCAGAGGTCAGATTTACACCTCTAATGTGACGCTCATGTGTTTGTTCTGTAATAAACAACAGCACTGATCCATGAGAACAATGAAAGCATTTGCAGACTAACCTGAGAAAAGCATCAAGAGTGAGCAGTTCCTCATCATCAAACACCTACAAAGAAGAAAACAGTTCTCGAGTCTGTGTGAAATAATCTGACTAAATCATTCTAACTACTAAAGGTAGTATATTTTCTAACTTTGTTTTAAAGGGCACCTACAGTGAAAAATCTGCTTTTCCAGCTGTTTGGACAGACATGTGTGCAGGTATAGTGTATAGGCCGTCATATTAATCTAATATAATAACACACAGCCGTTTTTTATTAATTTAACAACATAAAAACAGTGGACCAGTTGGAGCTGTTTTCAGACCGACCGCAACTTTACAGAGAGCGGTCCCCCCGCCCACCAATATTGATTGACAGCCTTGCGTCACGATCATATCCTCAGTTTGTTGTTTCACGTTCGTCATTTTCAGCGTGTGAGTGACAGCGATATCACTAAAGGATCACCCTTGCTCTATTTTTAGATGTAAGCAGGGCCGGCGCGTCCATAGAGGCAACCTAGGCGGTCGCCTAGGTATAGAGAGGGCGGCGTCCGCAACACCCCCCTTACCACCCGCATCCTCAGTTATGTCCGCGACACCTCCCTCACCACCCGGGTCCTCAGATATATTCACGCATACAGGGCCGGAGTGGGACTCTTTTTCAGCTCTGGAGTTTCAAGCCTCAGACCGGCCCACCTCAGTTCACGACTGACTATATTAAAATAAGGTTATTTCCAATTCAGTTTCTAATTACACTATCACGTTCATCATAATAATATATCATCATTAACCTGCATCCTGCTCACGAGGCTATGAGAAAATAGATGAAAAGAGCAGAGCTGCGGTAAAATAATGAATAAGAAAGCTGTGGTCAATTAAAAAAAATAATTATTTTTAAAAAGTGTGACTGCTGAGAGCAACCGATTCTGGAACTAGGGACACCGGCCCTCGCGGCCAAAAAACGGACCGGCCCACCGGGAATTCTCCCGGTCCTCCCGATTAGCCAATCCGGGCCTGCACGCATATGCGACAGAATAGAGAGGGCAGCGTCAGTGAGCGACACCTCCATCAGCGCCCGCTTGTCCTCAGTTATTTCCGCGCACAGGGCGGCAGAATAGAGGTCCGCGACACCCGCGCATCCTCAGTTATTTCCGCGCATAAGGCGGCAGAATAGAGGTCCGCGACACCCGCGCGTCCTTAATTTAATTTTTATGTTGTAAATATTAAGGAATCCAGCAGATGTTTGGGGTTTGGGATTGTTTTGGGTTGATGATGGGGTCTTGAACAAATTGTATTTATTTAGTCTTATCTGGTAAAAGCTTGACTCATTTGAGACCATAAAACCAGAAAAACAAAACCAAAAAAAAAGTTAAGACTATAAAACTCGCAGTATGACTGGTTTTAGATATTATAAGAAATCCAATACTGTCAGCATGATGGAAACACCAGTTTCAAAGTCAGAAATGGGCCAATTTCAACCATAATCAAAAAACAGCCTTCAGAGTGAAGAAAGATTCATTCCACATCCCATCGGGAAAAAAAGTGCACATGCTGGTTTAAAGTGTCTCATAGCTGGCTTTAGATTGGGTTTTGACCACATTTTATTTATTTATTCTTTATCTGCTGTAAGTTTGATTAATTTGAGACTGTCTAAAACCAGCAACCACCATCTTAAACCAGCAAAAACCAAAAAGTTAAGACTATAGAACTCGCTGCACGACTGGTTTTAGATATTATAAGAAATAAAATACTGTCAGCATGATGGAAACACCAGTTTCAAAGTCAGAAACAGGCCAATGAATGGTTTAACCCTAACCAAAAACAGCCTTCAGAGTGAACAGAAAGATTCATTTCACACCCCATTGGGGGAAAGTGGATAGGTCAGTTTAAATGGTCTCATAGCAGGTTTTAGATGTGGTTTTGACCAAATTTGTAATTTTCTTTACTAAATTGAGACGATCTGACAGCAGCGACTTCCATCTTAAGCCAGTAAAAGTTAAGACTACCAAACTCGCTGATGGCTGGTGTTTGATATTATCATAAGAAATACTGTAATGTCAGTATGATGGGAAACACCCATTTTAAAGTCAAAAAGAGGTCAATTAATGATTCAAACAAAACCAAAAACAGCCCTCAGAGTGAACTGAAAGATTTATTTCACATCACATTGGGGTAAAAGCGTCTCATAGCTGGTTTTAGATGGTGTTTTGACCATATTTTATTTATTTATTTTTTATCTGCTGTAAGTTTGATTAATTTGAGACTGTCTAAAACCAGCAACCACCATCTTAAACCAGCAAAAACCAAAAAGTTAAGGCTATAGAACTCGCTGCACGACTGGATTTAGATATTATAAGAAATAAAAAACTGTCAGCATGATGGAAACACCAGTTTTAAAGCCAGAAACTGGCCAATTTCAGCCAAAACAAAAAAACAGCCTTCAGAGTGAACAGAAAGATTCATTTCACACCCCATTGGGGGAAATTGGATAGGTGAGTTTAAATGGTCTCATGGCAGGTTTTAGATGTGGTTTTGACCAAATTTGTAATTGTCTTTACTAAATTGAGACGATCTGACAGCAGCTACTTCCATGTTAAGCCCGTAAAAGTTAAGACTATAAAACTCGCTGATGGCTGGTGTTTGATATTATCATAAGAATTTCTGTCTCAGCATGATGGGAAACACCCATTTTAAAGTCAAAAGCAGACCAATTAAAAATTAAAAACAGTCTTCACCATAAACAGAAGATTAATTTCGCATCACATTGGGAAAAAGTGCACATGCTGGTTAAAATGGCCTCATATCTGGCATTAGACAGCATTTTGACCTTATTTCTGTATTTTTATTTTGTATAAGTTTGACTAATTTGTGACCGTCTAAAACCAGCTTTCACCAGCAAAAGCCAAAAAGTTAAGACTATAAACCTTGCTGGCAATAGCCCCTTTCACACATACAGACCTTTCCTTGTATGTGTGAACAGGTCCTTTTTGAAAATACCGGTACACTGTAAAAAATGTTACTTAGATCTAACTTATAAAAAGTGAGGCAAGTGGTTGCATCGGACGTTTTAGGTTGATTCAACTTCCAGCCTTTTTTAAGTATTTTAAACACTAAAACATTGCTTAAAACAAATGCAATAAAATTAAGTTGAGCCAAATAATATTTCTAAGGCCCCGTTTACACTAGTGCGTATTAGTTTTAAAACGGCGTTTTAGAATGAAAACGATCCGCGTCCACACTCGCGTTTTACCCAGCGTTTCTGAACTGCTCTCCGTCCACACCAAAACGCTGAAAACGCACATCACGTGACCACACACACACACTTTGGCAATCGCTGGAGCCCATCTACCCAGATGAGAGCTGTGCTAGTCGGACTTCTCATCAAGCATCTCCCGCTGGATCTAATCTCACTATATTTATTAAACGTGATATTTCATTCATCTTGTTGTCTTTATCTAACGACATATTCCCTGACTTTGGTCACTGGAATCTATTACTTGTTCTCAGGTAACGTGTTTTGGCTGAGCGCAAAGATAAGTTAATGATTAATGTAAGCACGTAGCCTACATTCTGTATATTGACTGATCGCTTGCCTTTATTTCCTATAATGTATAAACTTATTGTATGTTATACTTTTATAATGGCCATTATCGATTATTAAAAGTGATATTCAGCAAAGAGAGGGTATGTTTCGTATTTTCACTGAAATTGAAAGGAGGCAGTTGTTATCGGCTCCGTTTTGTTATAAATATGCACACAGTGAAGATGACGCTCATGCAGCACGACGCCTCAACATGTCTGCTGTCTGTTTAGTTGTTAATATTAAAATAAAAATAGGCAGTTCCTTATATCAAGTTTACATTTTATTGTTGAGAAAGTGAAACAACGTAGCCAAGGTGATGTGAATGAAGTTATAAAGTACACTGTTCCCTGTGAAGATTGACGCGTGTCCTCGGTATGTTTTCCATATCAAACTGAGAAGAAGAGATGCAGCCTTGATCAAACTTGCGAAGTCTGAACTTACACGGAGAAGATGCAGGACTGAACTGTGAGTTAGGCTACTTAATATTGAGGAAAAGCCCCAATCAGAGAGGCGAATGTCTGCAGCCCCGCCTCCGTTTTCAGATGCCTCCGTCTTTCCCCATCCACACTGAGACGGAGCTGCAGCGTTTTAGAATGAAAACGGCCTCTCCAGCGTTTTCGAAACGCTCCGTTTTCGGCGCTCGAGAACTCCGGCGTAGTGTGGACGGATGGCGTAACCGTAGCAAAACTTATGCGTTTTCAAACTAAAACGCATTAGTGTAAACGGGGCCTAAAATTACTCAAATCAGATAAACTTACTTTTTTTGTTAAACTGAACTTACTTATACATTGCTATATGTTGACTGTACTCATTTTAATTAAGTATTATGAACTTAATGATCTAAATAAAATTAACCATGCATATGTCATTTAAAACGAATTTAATTGACTTCTGGCTGTAACCTCAGAAAATAAATCGGCGTTTCTATATTGTAAGCACAATATACACTAGTAAACACAGATAAACAGACTTTCCTGTCAATAACAATTAAATAAGAATGGGAAGATGGATTAAAGACCATAACATGTATTCAATATCAATCAATGTTCCTTTTAATAGTGACTACAAAATAGGCCATTAATGTGGCTACACGTACACAATACATAAATAAAAACATTAATAATACCAGATCCTATTGAGAAATCATCCAAGGCAACTCAGTAAGGAGATTTGCATATTTTGATGAAGATTTTGGATGCATAATGTCCAGTCCCACAAAGAGTCTCTAATACATCTTAAATGTATACAGTTTTGATGGATACTTGAAGTCGAGGACATCGGTAAGTCCAAACAGGAGCCATCATGCATTTGACAGGTTTGGCAAACCTCTGACAGTCCTATGATAATCCAAACTGTGTTGGGCTGATGGCAAATTTTTCCCGTGGGCAGCCGCATGCACCTCTGATTCCTCACAACTCTATTGGTAGAGACAAAAAGAAACAGGAGTTCAGGTGGTTGCTACCAAACAACATTAAATAGCTAAATACTAAATAGAAAATAACTACAAGTGAAGTTACAAAAGTCCAGTGAGAATGATGCATGGATGAAACACCTTAGTTTATCAGTTAAAAATTACCTTAGTTAAAATTACCTAACTTTTATTTAAAAAATAAAAAAAGGTTATAGAGGTTGTGTAATTACATTATTCCAGGTGTT
Organism: Danio rerio; assembly: GCF_049306965.1. Lineage (NCBI taxonomy): Eukaryota > Metazoa > Chordata > Actinopteri > Cypriniformes > Danionidae > Danio > Danio rerio. Next base: position 2,171,892 of record NC_133182.1, on the reverse strand, counting down.
TTTAGTTATCAAATTTTAAAGAAAACTGTGATTTTACTCAGTGTAACAGTGCATGTCATTGTGGTTTCCTGTCAATCACAGAATTGTTAAAATTTAGGTATTACATTTTTTTGTTTATTTTGGCAACTTATAAAGCATAAGAATGTTTATTTAATTTAGATATTAAAACTGTTTGAAAACGGCTATAAGAAAATTATAGAATACAAATTCTATAATTTAATTGTCATCTTCATTTTGCACCAAACTTTGCACGTCATAATACAAATTTTATTAAATAAATAAATAAATACATTGCCATTTTACACATTACATTAAGGTTTACATTAAATTTTTGCTAAAGCTACATTTAATTGACTTTTTCTTCAAATTTAATGTCACTGGCAAATGACAGTTCAGTGATTCAGTGTTATCAGTTAGCTTTATTGAAAGACTGACAGATAATAAGAAACTGCATTAGGATATTTTTATACTGTTTTTACTGTTGCACACATAAAAAAAATCTTCAGATATCAAATGTAAGTTAATTCTATGGAGCCCACTATTGTTTGCAATTTTACCAATGTTTTACTTACCTGCAAATAATTATAGCTGTAATTGTATCTAATGTTTTTCTTACCTGGATGTGAAGTTTGAAGATCCACAGGTAACAAAATCACTTTGGTATCTAAAGACCAAGAACATGCATTTTAGAATGAGGTGCATACAATTTAAATGGTTCTGTAAACATCAGTAGTAAATGTAATTTAAGTTAAAATAAATTGTAAATTTGTAATTTATTCACTATGCAGCATTAAAAAACTTATGGACTAAATCTCTAAAACACAAACTTTAAGTTATACTTTCTCTTACGTTAAACACAAACTACTTAACTGTTGCATACGTTTCTGAATTTAATATCCATCCTTAATGTGCTGCTATAACTTAGGTGAGCTAATTTTAGCTAAGTTAGCGCTAACAAACTGAACCCCCACACCCCGACCGCCCACCAGTGACCTTGTTAATCAGTTCTGCAACGTTAGTTTTACCTACTAAGTGTTTTAAAACTACTTTCACTATTTTTCTCAATAATATCACTTTTAATCGTTAGTATAAACTAGCGTTGGTTAGCATTAGCCAACTTAGCTTTCCATGTGAGAGCAGTCTAACTGTTAACATACCTGAGGCTACAGTACAATTTACAAAGCTAAAACCTCACCTGCCTAGCGAAGACAGCAGTTTTGCATGACTTTACAATTATCATTCGGCTAAATTTGCAACTTACCGTGTTAATCAGATCCGCTGCTGGGAGCAGTTAATGTCGACCATTGCAGAAGCTGCGTCTGCCTGCTAAATCCCGGGCAATGAAAAAGGAGTCACGCCAAACTATTAAAATCACGTTTTATGAACACCTGCCCACATCGACAGCTGCTCTAATAAATTGTCTGTGTCAACTCACTTTTATAACATTTATTCTACACAATAACCACGTACAAAAATCTACTCAAATAAATTGCATTAGTTTTATTTAAAATATACAGTTATATAAAAACTGATATATTTTAAGTAAAGAGGAAGCAAATTTTATTTTTTTGGTATAAAACAAATAAAATTAACTAGATTGCAATTATTTAAAGTAGATAGAACCAACTTTGTGAGTGTAGCACTTTTTACAGTGTAAATTCGTTCTGGCTATTTTCCGGAAAGAGAAGTTGTAACATTACCGGTAATTTGCCGGAATGCTGCGCTGTGTGAACGCAGAAGGAAGATTGCCGTAATAAGCGCGTGCAAGTCTAGAACGTGCTGACGTGAGACGTCTGCTTTAGCCAATCACAACAGTCAGACGCATTTACGTCCGCGCGGTTTGTGAGAATAAAAGCCTTTGAATATTTTTCCAGACACATTTAGCTGCTAGAAGTTACTCAGATCACGTTTATATGTTCTTCTTAATGCCAACTGTGCAAATAATCATCGATAAGATGCTTATGATAAGCCATTGTTTGTTTACCTTCAAGCTTTGCGTGTGCCTGTGAAACAGCCTGTGAGCGCCTGCACACGCACATATTATGAACTTCTCGACATGCGAAAGTGATCCTGCGAAAGTTGTTTACAATATTGATCATCAAAAGAGTTTGTAATTTAGTCAAATGTTTACAAACACAAGCGCAGCCGTTTAAAGCTCATTTGTGGTGAATGATGTCAGATTTTACCGGTATTTTGGAATGGATGTGTAAATGCTCTTTTCCGGAAAATTTCTGTAACGTCCTCGCCTGTGTGAACAGCGCTTTTTTGTATATACCGGTAAAGTCGTTCCGGAAATTTTCCAGATATTTACCGGTATCACTGTGTGAAAGGGGCTAATGACTGGATTTAGATATTTAGGAATCCAGTGTCAGCATGATGGGAAACACCAGTTTTAAAGTCAAAAAGAGGTCAATGAATGATTCAAACAAAACCAAAAACAGCCTTCAGAGTGTACAGAAAGATTCATTTTACATCCCATTAGGGGAAAAGTGTCTCATAGCTGGTTTTAGATGGAGTTTTGACCACATTTGATTTATTTATTCTTTATCTGATGTAAGTTTGATCAATTTGAGACTGTCTAAAACCAGCAACCACCATCTTAAACCAGCAAAAACTAAAAAGTTAAGACTATAGAACTCGCCCCATGACTAGTTTTAGATATTATAAGAAATCTAATACTGTCGGCATGATGGGAAACACCCATTTTAAAGTAAAAAACAGGCCAATTAATGGTTTAACCAAAACCAAAAAACTGCCTTCAGAGTGAACAGAAAGATTCATTTCACACCCCATTGGGTAAAAGTGGACATTTAAGTCGTCTCATAGCTGGTTTTAGATTGGGTTTTGACCACATTTTATTTATTTATTCTTAATCTGATGTAAGTTTGATTAATTTAAGACCATCTAAAACCAGCAACCACCATCTTAATCCAGCAAAAACCAAAAAGTTAAGACTATAAAACTCGCTGCATGACTGGATTTAGATATTATAAGTAATCCAATACTGTTAGCATGACTGGAAACACCAGTATTAAAGTCAGAAACAGCCTTCAGAGTGAACAGAAAGATTAATTCCACACCCCATTGGGAAACACGTGTATAGGCCGATTTAAATGGTCTCAAAGGAGGTTTTAGATGTGGTTGTGGCCAAATTCTATTTATTTATTAATATCTGATATAAGCTAGACTAATTTGAGACTCAAGCAAAGTTAAACTAGCAGGAATTGGCTGGTTTTCGATATTTCCCCAGCATGAATAAAGCTTGTTTAAACATCCAGCAGAGTCACTTTTCTTTTTTTACATGTTCAAGGACTCACAAAATGAAAACACACTTAAACGGGACTGAAATACCAAGAGTTTCCTCCAAAAACACATATATAAACACACGTAAACACATAAGAGTGGTGATGATTTACCTGAAAGCAGCAGACGGCGGGTTCGTGACTGATTCGGCGTCTGGATTCCTCTGGTTATATTCGCTTTTCAATGTAATTAATCTCTTATGCAAAAGCCTGCCTTAGATGCAAACTGTTTATGTATGAAGACAGACGCTGATTTACGTTTGGGCTTTGCGAAATGATTCATTCAGTCAAATGACTTCCCAGAGCATGAAAACAGCCCGATACACTGCTCAATCAATCAGACGTAACACTTAACGATTGAGTTTTGTATAATGTTTGTAGCATGTTACTTATTCTCCACATTCTGCTATTGCAATGCAAATAAAACATCGTTGAGAAGTTAATAGAGGAACAAACGACTATTATTTCAAATACAGTGGGGGAAAATAAGTATGAAACACATTGTCATGCTTTCTCCTGGAAGTAATATTGCTAACAGAGCTGTTGGCATGGAGTTGAAGCAGATTTTGGTAAAAATCCCAGCAATACAGGCATAAAGATCAAACAAAACAATCTAATAATTAACTTCTGTGCAATAACAATGCAATAACACAAGGAGAAAGTGCTGAACTACTGAAGTGTGTTGAATACTTTATATAAAAGGCTTTCTGGTGACTGCAGCCTAAAGACACCTCTAATATGGAGAATGAAGCTTCATGCGTTGCTCAGGTGTGAGTTTCTCACAGACTTCAACAGAGTGTCAAAATCTTGATGCTTCTGTGAGTCTCGTCTATCATTATTTTGTATTCTCTATTGGATTGGGGTCAGGTGTTTGGCTAGGCCATTCTACAGCTTGATTTTCTTTCTCTGAATACAATTGAGAGTGTCCTTGGCTGTGTTTTGGATCATTGTCATGCTGAAATGTTGGACTGAAGCAGCTGATGTTCATTTACTGAAGAACTACTGAGAGATTTCAGCTGCTGTCTGGGCTTTCACTGCCCAACTACATCTCCCTTCCTTCATGTGTTTAACACTTTTTCCCAGCGTCATTTCATTTAACTACACAGAACTTCATTTGTAAACTAATTTCAGTTGTTTTCTTATGCATATTTGGATTTCTTTGGGTGTTACCAACATCCAGTGAAAATTTCAAGTCAACAGCACCTTTAGAGATATGTTTACTAAGAAAAATGGGGACGTGTTCAATATTTATTTCCCACACTGTAGTTAATGTCATGTATACTTAAAAAGCTTTATTAAGAATAATTAATAAAGTATATATATATATACATATATATATATATAGTGTATTCGGAAAGTATTGATAGCGCTTCCCTTTTTCCACATTTTTTTATGTTACAGCTTTATTCCAAAATGGATTAAATTGATTGATTTCCTCAACATTCTACACACAATCCCCCATAATGACAATGTGAACAAAGAGTTTGAGATTGTTGCAAATTTATAAAAAATAAATAAGCTGATAAATCACCTGTACATCAGTATTGAAAGCGTTTGGCGTGAAGCTCTAAATTGAGCTCAGGTTCATTCTGTGTCCACTGATCATTCTTGATCATTCTTCATTCATGTTTCAGCAGCTTCATTGGCGTTCACCTGTGCTCAACTCAGCTGATTGGACATAATCTGAAAGGGCTACACCTGTCTATATAAGACCCAGGGTTGACAGTGCATGACAAAGCACAAACCAAGCATGAAGACAAAGGAATTGTCTGTAGACCACCGAGACAGGATTGTCTCCAGGCTGGGGAAGGTTACAGAAACATTACTGCTCTGAAAGCTCCAGTGAGCACAGCGGCCTCCATCATCAGTCAGTGGAAGATGTTTAACCACCAGCACTCTTCCTAGAGCTGGCCGGACATCTAAGCTGAGTGATCGGGGGAGAAGGGTCTCAGTCAGGGAGGTGATCAATAACCCGATGGTCACTCTGTCTGAGCTCCAGCGCTCTTCTGTGGAGAGAGGAGAAGCTTACAGAAGGACAACCATCTGTGCAGCAATCCACCAATCAGGCATCTGTATGGTAGAGTGGCCAGACGGTAGACACTCCCCGCCTGGAATCTGCCAGAAGGCATCTGAAGGACTCTCAGAGCATCAGAAACTAAACTCTCTGCTCTGATGAGACTCAAACTGAACTGTTTGGAGTGAACGTCAGGCGTTACGTTTGGAGAAAAGCAGGCAGCGCTCATCAGCCGGCTAACAGCATCCCTACAGTGAAGCATGGTGGTGTTGGCATCATGCTGTGGGGATGTGTTTCAGCAGCAGGAACTGGAAGACTAGTCAGGATAGAGGGAAAGATGAATGCAGCGATGTACAAAGACATCCTGAATGAAGACCTGCACAAGAGACCTCAGACTGGGGCGACGCTTCATCTTCCAGCAGGACAATGACCCAAAGCACACCGCCAGAATAACAATGAAGTGGCACAACAACAACTCGGTGAATGTCCTTGAGTGGCCCAGCCAGAACCCAGACCTAAATCCTATTGAACATCTCTGGAGAGATCTGAAAATGGCTGTACACCGTCGCTTCCCATTTACCCTAATAGAGCTTGAGAGGTTCTGCAAAGAGGAACGGGTAAACAATCCCAAAGACAGGTGATCAGAGCTTGTGGCATCATATTCACAAAGACTTGTCAACAAAGTATTGAGCAAAGGCAGTAAATACTGATCTACAGGTGATTTATCAGCTTGTTTTATGTTTAATAAATTTGCAACAATCTCAAAAACTCTGTTCACATTGTCATTATGGGGGATTGTGTGTAGAATGTTGAGGAAATCAATCAATTTAATCCATTTTGGAGTAAAGCTCTAACATAAACAAATGTGGGAAAAGTGAAGCGCTATCAATACTTTCCGGATACACTGTGTGTGTGTATACATAAATAATTTGCACCCCTGTAAAATTTCCTCCGGGGAAAGTCTTATTTCTTTTTAGTTTGACTCGAATGAAGCAGTTGTTAATTTAGGTTAATTAGGTTAACTGGGAAACTTAAGTTAATTAGACAAGTCATTAGACAACAGTGGTTTGTTCTGTAGACAATCACAAAAATCGTACATTAATATCTAATAATATTGACCACAGCAGATTTTACATAAATATAAAGCAGAAGTTTACACACACTAAAAAAGGAACATAACCATTTTTTTTTTATGTCTGCTGGTAAATCACTAAACGTTTACTATTTTAGGTCCGTTAGGATTACCTAAATGATTTACATTTGCTAAATGCCAGAAAAATGAGATAACTTTTTGTTTGAGAATTTAGTATTAATTTCTAGACAGTCAAAAGTTTACACACATTTCCTTGGTGTTTTTTTTTAGCTTTGCATTTAAACTGTGTAACTTCGGTCAAATGTTTTGGATCTTCTTCCACAAGCTTCTCACAACAGCTTGCAGGAGTTTTGGCCCATTCCTCCTGACAGAATTGCTGTAACTGAGTCAGATTTGTAGGCTGTCTTGCTCACACAAGCTTCTTCAACTCTGCCCACAAATGTTCTATAGGATTGAGATCAGGGCTTTGTGATGGCCACTCCAAAACATTCCCTTTACTGTCCTTAAAGCACATTTGAACTAATTTGGCATTATGCATAGGGTCATGGTCTGTTTGGAAGACCCATTTGTGGCCCAGTTTTAATCTCCTGGCTGATGTGTTGAGATGTTGCTTCAGTATTTCTCCATCATGTTCTGTCTTCATGATGCCATCTATGCTGTGAAGTGGACCAGTCCCTCCTGCAGCAGAACAGCCCCACAACATGATGCTGCCGCCACCATACTGCACAGTTGGGAGGGTGTTCTAGGCGTGTGCGCTTTCCCCTTTGTCCTCCAAATGTAACACTGCTCATTATGGCCAAACAGTTCAATCTGAGCTCCATCAGAGCACAGGACATGTCTCCACACATCAGTCTTTTCCCAGTGTAACTCAGCAAGTTGTAATCTGGCTTTGTTGTTGATTCTGGCTTGTTGATTCTCCATGTTGTCACACAGGGAAGCAGTGTGTTTGAGCTTTTCCTATTCTACAGTTGTGCCTCACATTCACTCAAATGTTGTCAATCAGCCAATCAGAAACTTCCAAAACCCTGACATCATCATCAGAGCTTTTCCAGAGGCAGAATAATCTGATTGGGTGTAAACTTGACTTTCAAGAAGAGTCATAACAATTTCTCCAACAATCTCTCTCTCATTATTCTGCTATTAAGCAGACCAGACACACATCTGATCATCCTAACTTACCTAAAAGAGAAACCGTTTACTCACATTAACAGCTGACTATGTAAATGCTTATGTGCCTTTTTATACAGTGGATGAACACTTCTGCTTTCAACTGTGTATATTTTTTATTCCAGCCAAACTAAAAGAAATACAGACTTTCTCCAGAAGAAAATGACATATGAATTACTGTGGAAAAACATACCCTGCTCTATTAAAGATCGCTTGAGAAATGTTTTTTAAAAGGCTTTTGCTCTTATATAAACAATTAAAAAGTGCTCATTTGCAAGGGCAAACCTGTGCAATGCTTTTCTTCATTTGTCACTGTAAGTCGGATTTACAAATCAAATCTGGCGATATGAATGTCATACAAACACATGGAAATGAGGCTGGCAAACAGAAACATCTTTGTGGGGGGAAATACCATTAGGACTGTCAAATCTGAATAATGTAAATGCATGTAAAAGTAGGTAAATCTTCTTCAGAGGATTAAGAACTATCACACTCACTCAGCTGCACAAGTTGAGCACATAATGAAATTCCCACACCATTCGCAACACCAAATCAAAAGCACTGCATTTAATTTGTGGATTTCATTTATAATGCCCTAATTTATAAATTAGGGGCTGCACAATATATTGCAAAGTGAAGTTTCACAAACTAATTTCGAGAGGAGCACGTGATATGATTGAGCACAGCTGGCCACTCATCCGTGATCAGTAATAATCCAATCAGAGTGACCCTAGCTTACTATAAATGGATCACTTTCTCCTTACTTCTTCTTTTTGGAAGAATCCCCCCTTCCACCCCATCTCCTCCTTTTTTCCCCTTCTAAAGGGGGAGCGATCGAGACCTACCTGATCTCGGATCCCCTGATATGCTTATTGGGCTCAAATATCTCCGAGCTCAGGGTTCTCTCCCGGGACAGCATGCTATAAAACCTGCTATAAATGCCAAGCATATCTAAGTGAGAACTCTTGAAATTATCGTTATCGCAATAATAGTATATATCAGAGGTGTGGACTCGAGTCATGTGACTTGGACTCGAGTCAGACTCGAGTCATGAATTTGATGACTTCAGACTTGACTTGACAAAATATGAAAAGACTTGCAACTCGACTTGGACTTGAACATAAATGACTCGGACTTTCACTTGGACTTGCGCCTATTGACTTGTAAAGACTTGCTACTTTCTATAAAAAGCCCAAAGATAAAAAGTATGTTGACACAGAACGCTCTCTCTGTGTGTGTGTGCGTGTGTGACAGAGAGCATGCACGCATACTTTCGACCACTAGCGCTTTGTGGCGCACTTCCGTGTTTTTGCAACAGCGGGAAATTTGAAGATGCCATTTTCATTCTGACTCGGAGAGTGAAATAAACACATCCGCGGTCTGCTCCTTTTGTTTTATTCAGCGGATTTACAACATCTTTCAAAGGTAAGAGACTTTACTACTCGCAATGTGTTACTGTTGTGCAAAAGCATTGTTTTACTGTTGTGTATAAGTCAATGAACTTCAGTTTTTTTAAACCAAATTTACCCTCTCGTGATTCATATCATATAATTATGAATGAACATGGCTGTAATTTATGTTTTTGCACTTGGTCGTTTGTGTCAATGCGCATATTATGTTTTATCTTTGTGTTTTGCCCATCCTCTGACAGTATTTTCTAACTATTTAATTAGTAGTAACATTAATTGCATGCCATAATAACTAGATATATAATTTATTTTTAAAGCTCTTAAAACTGTAAAAAAAAAAAAAAAAAAAGTTTTTTGTTATTTTCTGGTGACATTTTGCAATAAGGTTTCTTTAGTTAATCTATGTACTAACATGAACTAATAATGAACTATACTTCTAAACCTTTATTAATTATAGCTTAACATTTACTATTGCATTATTACAATTTAAAGTTATGCTTGTTAACATTAATGTTAATGCACTGTGAGTTAACAAGAATTAACCAATAATTTTATTTCCATTAATTAAAGCATAAAATAATGAATACTGTAATGAACTGCACTGCATTGTTTGTTCACATTAGTACATGCATAAACTTAATTAATTAATACAACCTTATTGTAAAGTGTTACATTTTTCATATTTTGGATTAATACTATTAATTTTATTTAGTAAAACCTTTAAAACCTTAAAGGTATTTTTATTATTGTTGATGTTATGCCTCTTAGCAATATTTTAGTCCTCTATATGGTTTTTAATAAAATTTTTATTGTGAGATTGTAATGTAATGCATATATATTGTTGAATTTCTGTTTGTTTGTTTTTCTGTATTTCCCCCTCTATATTTAAGGATTATCTACTATTTTTAAAGTACTTAAAACCAACCTCTAATAAAAAATACAATTAACAATCACATTTTGTTTCATGAGTGTGTTTGTTCCTGTTTTGTAGGACTCTTATTTTAACAGATTTCATTTGGAAACACTTGACTGATCATTCAATTAAAGTTTTACCTTTATTATTCCATCACTCAATGAGATCATTTAATTGTGAGTTGAATTACTCCATTTGTAATTGTTTTTAAATAAACTATTCAGTTTGTTGAATGTGAACTTCTCTACTTTACATATTAAAATATATTTAAAACCACTATAAATGTATTTAAACTAATATTTAAATTTATATAACTGTTTCACTGTGGGTATTTCTATTTTAATTTATTTAGCACATTTATTGGCTATTTAAACATGAAAACAAGTTTTAGATACTTTGTGGCTCTAATAAATGGTTAAACATAACAATATCCCTGCAGAAAAATCCAGCTTAAACCAGCCTAGGCTGGTAAGCTGGTTTTAGCTGGTCGACCAGGCTGGTTTTAGAGGGGTTTTGGTCATTTCCAGGCTGGTTTCCAGCCATTTCCAGCCTGGTCTTAGCTGGTCAGGCTAGAAACAGACCAGCAAAATCCAGCTAAAACCAGCTTGACCAGCCTGGTTTAAGCTGGACATAGCTGGTTTTAGCTGGTCATCTCCCAGCCTGACCAGCTAAGACCAGGCTGGAAATAGCAGGAAACCAGCCTGGAAATGGCCAAAACCCCTATTAAACCAGCCAACCAGCCTAGGCTGGTTTAAGCTGTTTTTTCAGTAGGGATTTTTGACAAAATGTTCTAAAATTATTGTTTACAAGTGCCTAAGTGGGATTCGAACCCCGTTCTTTATGAAAAGAAAGAAAAATCTGATTGGCTCTGACATTACTTTCACCAGTGGGCAGGTACTTCAATCTGATTTGCTGGTCTCTCACGCGCGTATTCAGTCTCTCTGCGTTTGCTTGAGTTTTGTCCACACTGGCGCTTCATAATTTTCCTGCTTTTGCTCTCCAGAGATCCTCCTGATAAATTGATTATTCCAAAATGTTGATATGGTTTATATATTGCTAAACTATTTAGTAACAATACACGAAAAACTATGAGGTTAAGGAAAATTCTATAATAAATACTAGTGTTTTTGAGAGTTAGGTATACTGCCTATGTTTAAGCCTAGTATTATTTACAAGTTGTTAATGAATGCTTCAGCATACTGTAGTATTAAGAATAGTGAACTAATAAAATGAAATACAGAGTGTAGTTTTACTACAGTAAAGTGTGGTGAATTGTAGTATAATATACCCAATACTGTAAAAAAACTACAGCACTGGGTCATTTGTTTATATTACACTTGTGTTACCATAGCAACTATAATATTACCCCAACAGATTAATTAAAGTACTTTACTATAGTACTGTTCAAAACACTGTCCATGCCAATAGATGTGTTCAGGGGCCCTGTGGAACAGCTTTTCCTCAAAATGAAGAGGATGACATGGAAAATGTCCTTCACAATCTCATCAATAATGTGGAAGACAGCAGAGACTAGTTCACTTTATTTTAGTTGCCATGATAAAATGAGATTGATAGTGAGATTTATTTAAAGAGTGAATAGTACAGTAGGCTATAATGCCAAATCAAGTTTTTCCTTATTTTTATCAGTTACATTTCTGCTTGCGTTAGTTATATTTTTGTTTAAATGTTTTTTATTTGATTAGTATGGTACACCTTTTGGATGTTTAAAAAATGTTTGTAAAACAAAATGCATTCTTTACATCCAACCTCTATTATCTGTGTCTTTAAGTGTTTAAAAACTGGAAATATCTCGTCATATAACATACAGCCAAAATATTATGGTTTATTAGATAAAAAATTTAATATGTAAGTCTATTTTAGAATTTTGGTTATTGTTAATAAATAGTGCCTCAATATAAATCATATCAAAAAGCACAAAAGGAAGAGGAAACACAAGACACAAATTCTATATATAATTTCTGAGAGCGCGCAGGAAAATGTGTGTGTGAGCAGTGCATATTTGAGAGCGAGAAAATTTGCGCGTGAGCAGCGTATATTTGAGAGCTCGCAAGCAGTTTTATCCACAGAGGAAATCGGTGCACGAGCATCACACAAGGTAGAGAGCAAAGTTCTTCATTGTTATGTGAAGAAAACAACGTTATTGTTTGTATGAAGTAGCCTACTTCATTTAGAATATGTGCTACCATTTTACATTGCTGCTAGACAGATTTGCATCTCCATCTCTTTAGCACACACGAGATTCAATTGACAAAATACCAATTTCACTCAATTTTACTTTGCAGCATACAGGAGTTGTTGGTCTACTGCTGCCTCATTGAGGTTGTTTATGTAGTTTTAGTTAATCACAAGTTGATCACCGAAGACATAACATAGCACAACTAAACTTAATGAACTAGACAGCAGTAGACCTGCAACTTCTGTGTGATGTGAGGCAAAATGGACTCTTTTTTTGGTGGAACTCATTCTTGTGCAATAGGCTGTGTAGACGAGACGCAGCACTGTTTAGCACTTTTTCAGAAAATTACATTTGTGTTTTTATATATCTGAGCAATGTTCTTTCATAAAAAAGGTTTGTTTAATAAATACAGATCTTACAACCATACATAATCTGTTTACAGTTCATTTTTCTGTTAAAAAGACTCGAAAAGACTCGAAAATCAAACTATAGGACTTTGGACTTGACTTGAGACTTGTTGCCATTGACTTGGGACTTGACTCGGGACTTGCCTGTCTTGACTCGGGACTTGCCTCGGGACTTGAGGGCAATGAATTGAGACTTACTTGTGACTTGCCAAACAATGACTTGGTCCCACCTCTGGTATATATAATTAACATGTTGCAGATGTAGCTGAGCTAATAAGTATAAAATATACCAATGCAAATTATTAGTGAACTTCATCAAAACTTTACTTTTTAATTACTTTTGTTTTATATTTTCTTTTCTTAATTATAATGTTTTGTATATAGTTTTGATAGAGATGTTTTTTATGCGGAACCATGTTGGCAAATGTTTATGGAGAGCACATATTAGTGGCGCACACAGCAACTCATGCGGTGTGTGGGCAGGCAGCGCCATCTTCAGTGTTGAATTCGCCGCTGACTGAGTTGGTTGCATGTTCTCTCGCTCTGCTAACGCGAGCCTGGTAAGGATTTTCAAGCGAGTTCACTGAGTTATTTTATGTGACAGTGAAAGTATAAACGTGATAAAACTATGATGAATCGAAGATGAATGTAAATAATCACATTTTGAGTGCTTAAAGTGACTTTCCTTTCTAATTGGCAGAGTGGAAAAAGAGAGAGAGATTTCAGCATATTATTGTGCTCTCTGTGTTTATACAGGTATGTTTATTATGTTTTGTTAAGTGATGTTTGAAATCTAATTATACAAGTTGTGTAAAATGAGGTCTGTTTGCAAAGCAATATAATTTTGCATATATTCATGTATTTTATAGTGTTAAATGTTTATTTGTGTATCTTTTCTGATATTTGACACTATTTTTCATTCTATTGCTCACTAATGTAGTGACCAGTGAAACATTATATTCCTTTTACAACTTATCTGATGTATACTATAATGTTTATTCTTTACTGCTAGTTTTTGTGGTCTATTTATTTGTATTTATTTTCTTTTACCTATTGTTTTTGTCAATTTGTTGGCTATTATTAATGCAAAGAGTGTTGAATTCGCCGCTGACTGAGTTGGTTGCATGTTCTCTCGCTCTGCTAACGCGAGCCTGAGTGGAAAAAGAGAGAGACATTTCAGCATATTATTGTGCTCTCTGTGTTTTTACAGAATAAACCAAACTTGAGACCTCCAACGCCGCTGTTGTCTTATTGGGAAAAAACACACACAACCAGAGTAAAACTGCTACATTAAAATGGTGCCGTGACCTACTGGATCAACAGAGTCAGCTGCAGCCGACCACCGGAGTTGTTCTACATGTTCGTGGCGTTCGTGTGCTGTAAGTGGAGGCTGAAGATTCCGTTTCACCACTGTTCCAGTAGCTGCTTCGTAAAAGAGACTGAAAAGACAAAGACTATTCTGCGGTTTGATACTGATGAACTTTTGGTTTCTCCTCATCTAATTTATTTCACATTTTCTGAGGTTAGTTATCCTTTGTGCTTATTTTGCTGTAAAATCATACCATGGCTGGGGTAAGAAAAGACTCTGAGTTTATGACACCATACCTTGGGAGGGGTAGAGGGCTGTTGGGTATAGAAATCCCTACCGCTGGTAAACCTAGAGCGTTAATTTATAGTCCTCAATCACACAATACTCCAACAAACGAACCTGCTGGTCCGACTGCCTCTACTCCTAATAACGCCGATGATAATGTTGCACAGCAGTTACGTGACCTTATTGGTGAATTAGGCAGTCAAATAGGTGATTCCATTGTCAACCGCCTGTTAGTTAGCCAAACTCCAGTTGCCACTTCTAACCCAGTCACTGTTAATCGTGTTGTCCCTGAATCCACTAGTGCAGGCCATAGTCTCGCTAATGTCAGTCTAATTGTTAAACCAGACATCAGAGAACCTCCTATGTTTAGAGGTGATGATTCAGACAAATGCACGATTCAGGAATGGATAGAGCTGATGGAATTGTATCTCCACAAAGCAGATTGCTCTAACAAAGATCAGGTAGATGAGATACTGAGCCATCTGCTAGGCAGGGCTAAAAATATTGTTAAAGTTAAACTGAAGTGCAACCCTGATGAAGCCATCTCCCCTGAAACCATCTATGATGTGTTAAGACGTTATTTTAGTGAACATCCTGGATCCTGTCAACCCCTAGCTGACTTTTATGCGACACAACCCAAAGCAAATGAGTGCCCTGTTGACTACTGGGTTAGGTTAAATACAGCTGCTGAGTTAGCAGACAGTCACTTGCAGAAACAAGGCACGAGGATAAAAAACATGAGTTCTGAGATTTCTATGATGTTCATTAGGAATTGCCCAGACCCAGGCCTTTCTAGTGTCTTTAGGTGTAAACCTATAAGTAAATGGACTATCACTGAAATCCAGGAAGCCATAGATGAGCACCACAGAGATGTTCAGTCTAAGACACTGCCTGTCACTCATGTAGTTAAGTCTGTTCATGTTGCTACAGCCAAAGTATTGTCCAGTCCACACACTGTTCCTGGTGGTGAGAGCTTAAATGCAGCTGCTCCAGCTTTTGTCCCTGATAGTCCACTCAAGGCTGCAGAATCGCCATCTTCAGAAGCTGGCATTTTGGAGCGTGTTTTAAACATGCTAGAAAGGGTGCTGGAGCGTACTAGCCAACCTGCTCCTGCCTCACAACCAAGAGTAACGCAGTGGCGCAATACAACTCCATGTAGAGTCTGTGGTGACAGAAATCATTCAACCCGTTCACACTGTATGAGAGAAAAGAGATGCTTATCATGCCTAGAAACTGGACATCAACAAAAGCAGTGTCACAAAGTTGTCAGCCCAGCTGGACCTCCTGCTTCGGATTCATATGTTCAGGGAAACTGATGCACTCACATTTTGGAGGGGACTATGTGAGTGTAAAGCATCACACCCTCGCTATGGATGATAATTTCTCTGTTTATGATGAGTGTCGCAAATCTGCCTCCAGTGATACTGTTTTTTTTCAGAACATCACCAAGCTAGAGAAGTCAGATAGTCTGTTCTATACACCAGTGTTATTGAATGATAAAGTTTCAGTTCAAGCTTTGCTAGATAGCGGATCCATGGCTTGCACGATTAATGGAGAAACTGAACGAAAGTTGTTGAGTGAAGGAATGCCTGCACAAGTTGATCAGACACATATGGACATCCTTCTCATCGGCTGTGGTGGTGTTAAAGTTAAACCAAGTGGAGTGTACCAGCTAAAGATGGATGTGTATGGCAAACAGCTAAGTGTGCCCACGTTAGTTGTGCCTGATCAAAAAGACCAGTTGATTCTGGGTACTAATGTTATTAAGTTCTTACTCACCCAGCTCAAACAAGACTCTAATTATTGGAATGTTGTGAACCACCCTGTGCTGTCTGGAGAACCTGAAATTGAGCAGTTCCTGAACATGCTGTCGGGCATAAACAGATGGGAGGGTAACAAAATCCCTGACATTGTGGGCACTGCTAAATTGACCCAAGCTGTCACTCTTTTGCCCAAACAGGAACATCTTGTGTGGGGTAAGCTACCACAGACTGCTCCAGTTTCCTTAGGTAGTGCTATTATGATTGAACCTACAAAGACACTGACCCACAAAAAAAGTGTCATGGTGGGAAGAGTTATAGCGTCCATGTCTGGAGATAGATGGGTCCCAGTTAAGATCATAAATCTTCTTGATAAGCCTATTACGCTGAAAAGGAACTCCAAAATTGCCGATGTGTTCCCTGTTGTGGCAGTGGAGGACCTTTGTGTGCCTAATGATCATGATGATAAAATGGTGAGTGTGCACTGCCAGAAGACTGTTGGTGATATTGTTGATGAGGAAGATCGCCCAGTCTCCAAATTTCATGAGAGCATGCAAAAACTTAACCTTGGAGACCTGGATATTGACTCGTGCGAAGTATCCACTTATTGGAAGAATGAGTTAGTGCAGCTCATTAAAAGACATGAGGAAGTGTTTTCGAAGCATAAATTGGATTGTGGGAAAGCCAAGGAGTTTGTCCACCGAATTCATTTGTCAGATGATCGTCCTTTCAGACTTCCATACCGCCGTGTCCCTCCTGCTCAGTATCTAAAGCTGAGAACTGTGCTCTCGGAGATGGAAGAACAGGAGATAATACGCAAGTCGTATAGTGAGTGGGCTTCACCACTTGTGCTAGTATGGAAGAAGACTGGAGATCTTAGGGTGTGTGTGGATTACCGCTGGCTGAACACTCGAACTGTTAAGGATGCCCACCCCCTGCCTCATCAGGCAGACTGCTTGGCAGCTTTGGGAGGCAATGCCATCTTCAGTGCAATGGACTTGACCTCTGGGTTTTATAACATCGTTGTATCCGAGGAAGACAGAAAGTTCACTGCCTTTACAACTCCCATGGGCCTCTTTGAATTTAATCGTTTGCCACAAGGGCTCTGTAACAGTCCCGCCAGCTTCATGAGACTCATGACCAACATCTTCGGAGATCAGAATTTTCTCACACTGCTGTGCTATCTCGATGATCTTTTGGTGTATGCCCCAAATGAAGAGGAGGCCATTAAACGGCTTGAGCTTGTGTTTACTAGGCTGAAGGCACACGGGCTCAAATTGGCCCCTAAGAAGTGCCATTTGTTAAGACGTAGTGTGAAGTTTCTAGGTCATATCATTGATGAGACTGGAGTGGCAACAGATCCGGATAAGGTCAGTGCCATATCGGCTGTGTCTGAAGCAGACCTCATGATGTCAGATGGAGTAACACCCTCACAAAAAAAGATCAAGTCATTTCTAGGAATGGTGATGTATTATCAGAAGTTTATTCCTAACTGTTCCAGTGTAGCTAAGCCCCTGTTCAACTTGACAGCAGCACCTAAAGGGAGGAAAACATCTCAAAAGGGTGAAATAAATTTTAAGAAATTAAACCCTGGTGACTGGACAAGTGAACATAGTGAGGCTTTTCAGAATTTAAAGTCATCTTTGCTACATTCTGTTGTGCTGGCACACCCCAATTTCAGCAGACCATTCATTTTATGCACCGATGCGTCCTTGGATGGTTTAGGGGCTGTACTTTCCCAAGTACCAGAAGGTGAAAATAAGGCGCGCCCAATCGCCTTTGCCAGCAAAGCCCTCACCAAGGCACAAACTAAGTACCCTGCCCATCGTCTGGAATTTCTAGCTTTAAAGTGGTCCGTCTGTGACAAGTTCAGTCACTGGCTGAAAGGACACGACTTTACTGTCTGGACGGACAACAATCCTTTAACGTACATATTAACAAAGCCCAAACTAGACGCATGCGAGCAGAGGTGGGTGTCTAAGCTGGCCCCCTATAGCTTTAACATTCAATACATACCTGGAAGCAAAAATGTGGTCGCTGATGCGCTAAGTAGACAGCCCTTCGTCCATCAGAGGGTTGGTCATAGACTGATATCTGAACCATACAGTGTTCTGTTAAATGAGGCAGAAAAAGTTAAAGAAAACACTGTTCAGGATGCCTTTAGGTTAAGTGCGAACATCTGCACTGTTGAACACCAAGCCTGTAGGCCACTAGAACACTGTTCTCTTACTTGCACTGAAGTATCAGCAGTTCTTGATGTCCATACTCAATGGGAAACGGGAGCATCTGATAGGGCGATCCAATGGCTCTCTCAAGGTACTCACCAGTTTTTGACTCCAGGTCCCAGTCCACTGCCTGTGTTCTCACTAAGTGAGTTGCGACAGAAGCAGCAAGATGATAAGATCCTCTCAAGAGTTTTGTTTTACGTGAGTAGAGCAAAGAAGCCTTCTAGGCGTGAGAGAGCTGGTGAGACATTTGAGGTGCTCAAAACCCTTAAACAGTGGGAGAAGCTTAAAATGCTTGATGGAGTGTTGTATAGGGTGACAAAAGATGCCCTGACAGGGAAAAAGAGGTGGCAGTATGTCGTTCCAGCTTCCCTTGTCAGTCAGGCTCTTTTGGGGATCCACAATGAGGCTGGACATCAAGGTCAGGGTAGGACTTTATCCCTTGCGAGACAGAGGTTCTTCTGGACAAGTTTGGAGCACGATGTGCGTGAACATGTTAAATGTTGTAAACGGTGTGTCGTGAGCAAAACACCCGAACCTGAAGGAAGAGCCCCTCTGGAAAGCATTAAGACATCATGCCCACTGGAGTTAGTATGCATAGATTTTTGGAGTGCTGAGGATTGCAGTGGTCGCAGTGTGGATGTCCTGGTCATAACTGACCATTTTACCAAAATGGCCTGTGCTTTTCCCTGTAAAAGTCAATCTTCAAAGCAAGTAGCGAGGATTCTTTGGGATAAGTTTTTCTGTATTTATGGCTTCCCTGAGAGGATCCATTCGGATCAGGGTGCCAACTTCGAGAGCCAACTCATACGTGAACTACTGGAAGTCGCTGGTGTGAAAAAGTCTAGGACAACTGCTTATCACCCCATGGGCAATGGCCATGTTGAACGTTTTAATAGGACCCTGGGTAGCATGATTAGGTCATTACCTCCAAGGAACAAGCAAAAGTGGCCGCAAATGTTGCAAACTCTGACCTTTGCCTATAACTGCACAGCCTACGAGTCAACTGGCTATGCGCCTTTTTATCTAATGTATGGCAGAATTCCCAAGCTTCCAGTGGATGTGATGTTCAGTAGCATAGAAAGAGACTGTGCCATTGCTGATTATGATACTTATGTGAAACGTCTAAGGGATGACTTGAAAGAAGCTTTGTCTCTTGCTCAAATGAATTCTGAAGCCAGTCAAAAACGGCAAGCGGACTTGTACAACAAGAAGACAAAAGGATGCAGGATTGAAGTTGGTGACCAGGTTTTGTTGGCGAACAAAGGTGAACGGGGACGGAGAAAACTAGCTGACAAGTGGGACTCCACACCTTATGTCGTTGTTGATCTTAACCCTCAGTGTCACACATACCGCATCCGTAACACCCACAATGGGTTAGAGAAGACAGTTCATAGAAACCTGCTTCTACAAGCTAACTTCTTGCCAATTGAGACTGAAGGAGTTGAACCCTCATTCAGTGATGACTGTGAACTAGATGATTGTAGCAGTGCATTGAGTGGCGCTCTAACACCATTGTCTGCTTGTAGTCATGCAGATCGTACTGCTAGTTGGGTTGCAGAGACATTAGTCCCAGATGATGTCCCAGACAGTGTACCTATTGACACAGAGAGTGTTCTGTCATTGGTAGTGAACCCTGAAGCTTCTAGGACTTGTCCTTCTATAGTGCAGTCTGACGCCTTAAGTTGTGAAGATGTCATGGTTCATTCTGAAGTGACAAAAACTCATTCAGAGACAGACTCACTGGTATCAAACAGAGCTTTGACTAGGGGTGCAAATACCTCTGAATCTGTTGTTTTGTCTTCCAGTAGAGTTACACTTCCAGTTAGGACTAGGGTCGGAAGACTTGTGAAGCCTGTAAATAGGTTAATTCAAAACATGACTCAAAATGTGAGAATGACAAGTTCAGTCAGTGAGTTTGCGAAATCTTTATTGTCATAAGTCCTGATAATCATAGGATAAAATCCTTTTCCCTTGTAGAATCTTATCTTTTGAGTCAATTTCTCACAGTGTGTGGAATTCTGAGTTTTCAAGTCACTGTCTTGTTGAGGTCAATATGATGGTGTTTTGGGCACCATTATAGCAAGTGCGTCTTAGTAGGCCTGATCAACCTGTTTGGACCACTTACCCTGTTAGGTGGGAAGCATATATGCTGCTGTGACTTGCTTATTAAATGACAGTTGAGTTTCTCAGATAAATACTAGTTAAATTATTTTTTTTTCCTAATTGAATGCTTACCTTGAGGTGCAAGTTTTGTGAAGTTCAGAGGGGAGTATGTAGCTGAGCTAATAAGTATAAAATATACCAATGCAAATTATTAGTGAACTTCATCAAAACTTTACTTTTTAATTACTTTTGTTTTATATTTTCTTTTCTTAATTATAATGTTTTGTATATAGTTTTGATAGAGATGTTTTTTATGCGGAACCATGTTGGCAAATGTTTATGGAGAGCACATATTAGTGGCGCACACAGCAACTCATGCGGTGTGTGGGCAGGCAGCGCCATCTTCAGTGTTGAATTCGCCGCTGACTGAGTTGGTTGCATGTTCTCTCGCTCTGCTAACGCGAGCCTGGTAAGGATTTTCAAGCGAGTTCACTGAGTTATTTTATGTGACAGTGAAAGTATAAACGTGATAAAACTATGATGAATCGAAGATGAATGTAAATAATCACATTTTGAGTGCTTAAAGTGACTTTCCTTTCTAATTGGCAGAGTGGAAAAAGAGAGAGAGATTTCAGCATATTATTGTGCTCTCTGTGTTTATACAGGTATGTTTATTATGTTTTGTTAAGTGATGTTTGAAATCTAATTATACAAGTTGTGTAAAATGAGGTCTGTTTGCAAAGCAATATAATTTTGCATATATTCATGTATTTTATAGTGTTAAATGTTTATTTGTGTATCTTTTCTGATATTTGACACTATTTTTCATTCTATTGCTCACTAATGTAGTGACCAGTGAAACATTATATTCCTTTTACAACTTATCTGATGTATACTATAATGTTTATTCTTTACTGCTAGTTTTTGTGGTCTATTTATTTGTATTTATTTTCTTTTACCTATTGTTTTTGTCAATTTGTTGGCTATTATTAATGCAAAGAGTGTTGAATTCGCCGCTGACTGAGTTGGTTGCATGTTCTCTCGCTCTGCTAACGCGAGCCTGAGTGGAAAAAGAGAGAGACATTTCAGCATATTATTGTGCTCTCTGTGTTTTTACAGAATAAACCAAACTTGAGACCTCCAACGCCGCTGTTGTCTTATTGGGAAAAAACACACACAACCAGAGTAAAACTGCTACACAGACGTGTTATTAATCACTGTCATTTTATGCATAGTTTGTTTATGTAATTTTGACAAATTAGATGATCACTGTATTCAGCCCCGCCTTCAAAGTAGTTGCTGTTCTGCTATTGGCTGGAGCCTAAAGGCTGAAATTAAATATTTATAATAGCAGCAGCCAATCAGAATCAGAATATCCGCGAAGGATTTCAATCATTCATAGCGTCTGAAAAACTAGATGTTTGACCCTCGACAGTTTTTTTAGTCTGAATTAAAATATGAAAAACATCTTTTACTTATTTATAAATTGGGAAATTAAGCAAATATATGGCTCATTCACTGGAGTGAATTATTAATATAGTGTCATACTTAACAACACACATTTATTAATTGTAAAAAGATGTATTATAAACATATAAAGATGTATTCCCTGTTGAAAAATCCAGCTTAAACCAGCCTAGGTTGGTTGGCTGGTTTTAGCTGGTCGACCAGGCTGGTTTTAGAGGGGTTTTGGCCATTTCCAGGCTAGTCTTAGCTGGTCAGGCTGGGAGATGACCAGCTAAAACCAGCTTGACCAGCCAAGCTGGGAGTCCAGCCAAAACCAGCTATATCCAGCTTAAACCAACTAAGGCTGGTCAAGCTGGTTTTAGCTGGATTTGGCTGGTAATTTTCCAGTCTGACCAGCTAAACCAGCCTGGAAATGACTGGAAACCAGCCTGGAAATGGCCAAAACCCCTCTAAAACCAGGCTGGTCAACCAACTAAAACCAGCCAACCAGCCTAAGCTGGTTTAAGCTGGATTTTTCAGCAGGATTAACTAGTATTTCCTCCATTAAAATGAATCTATTATAGAAATGAATAGATTTTAGATGTGTGTTTTTATTATGTCCAGACTGGACTACTGTAACTTGTTGTATTCAGGAGTTTTGCAGGCATCAATTGCACGCCTGCAGCTGGTTCAAAATGCAGCAGCTAGGCTTTTAACTGGACTCCCAGTCCAGTTTAGAATTTAATAAAAGTTTATGCTACTTGTTATTAAACGTTTGAATGGTCTGGCACCTTTTTACATCTCTGAGCTTCTTCACTGGCACACTTCATTGAGGCCAATCCATAGACTGTAAAATATATAGACGTAGTATCTGTGACGTCACCCATAGGTTTCTAAAGAGCGCAAAAGAAGCCACCATAGATATATACACTAGATATCGCATAGGGACACTGAGCATGCGTCAATAGCGCCGCCACATTGGTACAGTGCTCCCAGGACAAATGTCATTCAACCGCACTAGTCAAGACAGTGTTATTACGTAAAGATGCGGGACTTTAGCGATGTCTACGGGTGTAGTAACGAGCAAACTAAGAAAATAAAGCACAAAGGCAGAACATTTCATAGGTAATATTATGTTTTTTCTGTTTTTGTATGTTCTGAACTTTTGTGCTAATCAGGTAACGTTATTGATGATAACAGTCACTTAAATCCAATTAAATTGTTAAAATAAAGGAGGAGCAGATCGGTTTGACTGTACAAGGGAAATACTTTCACACTGCCTGTGCTAAATCATTTGTCGTCAGTACGCAGAGGGGGGATCTGCTCTCGGGCTGCAGATGAGAGAGGCTGCTGTACGAGGACTGACTGGGCCGCCTGTCAGTGCTGTGAGGCGGGGGAGGGGCCGGCGGCATCACACGCAGCTCGTTGAGAAAAGTAGGGACGATACAGTCTGGACAAATGACAGTCTAAAAAAATCTCCAATAACACACTAAAAAGTCGCTAGATTTGTCGCTAGGGGGGTCTGAAAAGTCGCTAAATCTAGAGACAAAGTCGCTAAGTTGGCAACATTGGCGGCAAGCAATCAGAATGAAGTAGTCCACCGCTTGAGAGGTGTTCAGAGAACACAGACCTGTGAACTTTGGTTCCGACCACAGTTGTTCCCAAGATTTTGATTATTGCGGTTGCCGGTTGATTTTCAATTATTGAAAATCGCGACAACGCGGGGCCCCCTAATCACGCGGGGCCCCCCCGCGGTGCGTGCCCTGCGGGCCCGTCTGCTACGCCACTGCATCTGTTGTTTTTAAATGTGCTCTATAAATAAAGCAAACAAACAAACAAAACCTTTATTTTTAGCCCCGCCTCTCATCGTTTACTCACAGCAAACTAACGATTGAAGGGGCGTGGCTAAGAATACTTAGTCCAATCAGAGTCATCAGGAATAAGCAGAAGCAGACGGCAGATTTTGATTAAAGATTACTGTTTATTTTTCAGCTAATTACATTAATTATTCACCTTTAGACTAACAACGTCCACAAGCAACAATCATTTTGCTTTCATGCAGACTTTAAAAGGCAGTGTGTTCAGTGTTGTTCTGCTCCAACTTCTGGAAAATATTCCCGTCAGATTGGTTTCTGTATGACAGATGGATATCCTCCGAGAGGCCCTTCTCTTTCAGCATCTGCTCCAGCTGAAAATCACAAACAATATTGTTTTAATAATAATAATAATAAATTAGTTTATTTGCAGACGATGTCTTGATCTATTTAACAGATCCTGAGGCTTCCCTCCCTGTACTGATGGAGTTCCTCGACGAATTTAACTTCTTTGCTGGGTACAAACTAAATATTGCGAAGACACAACTTTTGTCATTTAATTACAAACCTTCTGAGGAAATCAGACATAGATATAATTTAAAATGGGACATGAAAGAAATAAAATATTTAGGGGTGATTATTACAAAAAACCTGAGTAGTCTGTACGGTGCAAACTATAATGTGATTAACCAGAGTATTAAAAGCGATATGGAACGGTGGTCTACCTACCCATTGGATTTTGCTAGCAAGATAAACGTCATCAAAACAAACATATTACCTAGATTACTATACCTATTTCAAGCCCTGCCAATAGAGATACCTAAACATCAGTTTACAATCTGGAACAAACTTATTTCCAGGTTTATTTGGGATGGAAAGAAGCCTAGAATAAGATACACAACACTCCAGTTGTCCAAGCAGAAAGGAGGAATGGCCCTGCCGAATCTCAAAGATTATTTTTACGCAGCTCAGTTCCGTCCACTTTTTCTTTGGTGTAACAACAATTATTTTGCCAGATGGAAAGAAATTGAGACATATACGGAGGGTTATCAGATTCAGTCAATTCTTGGAGAAAAAGAAATCCCTTCGGTAGTCAAAAGTCAATTGGATTCAATAACCTCTGGAGCAGTGGAGTTTTGGTTTGAGTTTGCTAGACAATTTAAATTAAGCAAAGACCAAAAAGTTCTTCGATGGATAGCCTTTGACACTCAATTTAAACCAGGTGAAAGCGACGCCACATTTAAGCAATGGGCAACAAAAGGCATTAGTGCAATATGTACAGTATTGGAAAACAAGGAATTACAGACTTTCCAAACACTCAAAGAAAAACTTTCTCTTACTAATCGGGACTTATTTAGGTTTATACAATTCAGAGATTATTTTTACAGAGAAATAAAAATGGAAACGTCACACGAAATTAGTCCAGTTGTAAAGATTATGATGAATGCTTACAAATCAGATAGTAAATGTGCAAAAATAATCTCTAGTTTTTACGTAAGTATTATGGAAAGTAAGACCAACTCAACATTATACCTTAAATCAAGGTGGGAAAAAGAATTGAATGTAGAAATTCTACCAGAGGTATGGTTAGATATGTGCGAAATTCAACATTCCTCCACAAGCTCACAACAACTGAGGGTATTCAATTGGAAGAATTTGGTACGATTCTTTATAACACCTAAAATCAGCAGTAAAGCTTCTTCTACACCCCAGCAATGTTGGAGAGAATGTGGCTGCTTAGAAGCACACCATACACACATTTTTTGGGGATGCGAAAAACTGAAGCCATTATGGAATGATGTGCACTTAACCTTAACAAAGGTGCTTGGGTATGAGATTCCATTTACATGCATTGTCCTGTACTTGGGTCATATTTCACTGGTTACACTTCAGGAGGATCGATACCTGGTAAAAATACTCCTTACAGCAGCCAGGAAAACCATAACCAGAAGCTGGTATAAGCCTGATTCACCTAAACAACAACAATGGCTTGATGTAATTCAGGAAATAAGGACATTGGAACATATGACTGGTGTGTTACGTTTGAAGGTGGACTTGTATGCCAAAAGATGGCAAAAATGGATAATTTACATTGACAAATCATTAGGGACTGGCTCTCAGACTGTACTCGCTTAAGTTTCAGACATATAAGTCAACTGTGCCTATTCTTATGTACCCAATTGCCTTCCTTTTTGTATAAAACATGTTTTTTTTTTTTTTTTTATTTACTTATTTATTTTTCTACAGTATTCTCAACACAGGCTCTGTTTCTATCTTATTTTATTTATTTATCTATTATTGTTTTGTTGTTGTTGTTTTTTTTTTTTTGTTCTAGTTATTTGCTTGTTATTGAAATGGCTTGTCATATCTGACTCAAATTAGCCTTTTCTACTATTTGTAAAATTGCATTTGATTGTAATCAATTATGACCTACTAAAAAATCAATAAAAATTAAAGTTATAAAAAAAAAAATAATAATAATAATAATAATAATAATAATAATGTATTTTTTATGTAGCACCTTTACAACTTAATTCTCGAAGCGCTACAAGAAGAGCAAATAAACACGTATCCACAGATTATACAAAATTATATTCAAATACAACAAGTCAGAAACGTAAAAAAATAATAAAAAAAATAAAAAGATCCAAAATAAACAGACCTTACACACACACACACACACACACACACACACACACACAGGCTTAAAAAGTGAGTCTTCTGAAATACTTTAAATCTAAAACAAGTGGCTTTCAGTTTTATTTTAATAATTGAACAATTCACAACTCATAGATTTCAGCTTTATACAAGCTAAATGTGTTAGTTTTGTGGAAAATACACAAAGATAAGTTTTGCCTTTTTAAAACGTATTTGTAAAAAAAAAAAAAAAAAATATATATATATATATATATATATATATATATATATATATATATATATATATATATATATGAGTGAAATGTATATAATTACATTTAAGAATCACATCAATTGAATGCCTCTAATGAACCTCTGACCATGCCACATATATTTTTATAATAAGTGTGACTTTACTCAATCACTGCAGAACTTTATTCATTTATTGTGATTTTTGTATTCTGTTCGTTTATTTATTTATTTATTTATTTATTTATTTATTTATTTATTTATTTATTTATTTATTTATTGTTATGACTTTTGTTGCTATACTTGTGTCTACTGGTATTCCTGTTCTTGACCTTTTTTGTTTGTGTGTTCATTAAAACCGATGAACAAAGAATAAGAAAAAATCCATAAAAAAAATAAAGAATCACATCAATACATAATTATAATGATTTATTAAAAAGTAATGTGCATTTAATCAAAGTAGAAAAATCGAAAATTCACCAAAAAAACTTGATTTACATGCTAAAATCAAGTGCACAGCAATAAGTTACACTAATCTATTGAAGTATAAGAGTAAGTGACACTAACGTATGGCAAATATAAAGATATGATAGAGTACAGTGCATGTGATGTTTTTTATTCAGTGAATATCAACATTTCAAATCAAATGAACCAATTAAATTCAGACAGTTTGAAGTATAACACACAAGTCTATATGGACGACATTTGTTTAAAATACTGCAAATGCTCACAATGTACATCCTACAGAGGACAGACGGCAGCTAATTGATGACCAAAAAGCAAAAAACAAATGAAGTGAAGTGAATGTTGGTGAAGAGGCACGCAGATGCACACACTTGTTTTTTAATGCAATAACGACACATACAGTAAACAGGCCTGTCACAATAATCAATATATCGACTTATCGTGCATTACATTGACATGACCTCAATCATTTTACAATGACATTTACGTTCAACCTCACCAGTGTCAAGGTTTATAATTGGATATTTACCTAATAGAACATTTACTAGTATACTATATACTAGGATATTTCAACATCCACCTTTTCAACATACTCATACCTTAACAAATTACAGACCCTAAATAACCTTAATAATGTAAAGTCTTTGTCCCTTGAAAGTGTTTATGGCCATCACTATGCTGTTGTATAATAATGATATAATTAGTGGCATAAAATGGTCTCCAATATGACAATAATATTATTTATTGCAACAATATCTGCGCTAACAAACATTCTTCATCGTGGCAGGCCTGCACATAAGTAATACTACACAAGTGTAAAACTGTAACTAGTTGAAGTGTCCAGCAGGGGTCACTAAACACCCTGTGTAGAGTCCTGTATGTGATTCATCAACTCACCTTCGCTAAAATCTCCTTCTGGACTTCAGGATTGTTCACTTCTTCACTTGATTTTGCACTCAGCCTTACTGTCTGCCGTCTCCTTGCTGCAAGAAAAACACATTATAGCCATTATATATTCCATCATAGAAGATGCTAATCTATTTATTTACATATTTCTAAAATGATAAGTTCAGCAAATGGTTCTTTTTTAACTGTGTGCAATGATTAAAACATCAACAGCAACAAAAAGACTTCCAATTAAACATGTACACTTTGGCATGAAATGACAAATCTCCCTTCATTTTTTTAATTTAGGTGATGCATTTGTGGGAAAAAAGTAATAATTTAATTTTATGTTAAATGAAAAAAGCAGGCCTAAATTATTACTGGTTTACATTTAACCCTTGTGCACTGTTCACATTTGCTCCCCTATGGGGTATATGCCGAAGCATGCTAATAGGACTTTTAATTTGGCAGTAACCTGGGTTAAGCGCTCCCGGCGAATTGAATGCCAATGCAAAATCCGGTGCGTTTAAGGTCTGTTTTCTTTTAAAAATCAGCGATCTCCACTAGCTGAGTGATATCCGATTTAAAGTGGGTCTCAGATTGTACAAGAAGCACTGCATTAAATTACATTTCCCCCGCTATATCTTTATTATATGAGCATTTAATTTAACCCAAGTATATTCAATGGAGCTTCTGCGTTAGCCTGCTGATTCTGACGGGCGCGTGCGAGTAAACGGCTTTTTGTCTCATTTTACACTTGAGCAACTAAATAAATGCTACAGTTTATTTAACTGAATGTATTTTAATGACATTACAACATCTATGGTGTAAAAGGAACCGTATAAAATGGGAAAAAGTTCACAAAAACAGGTCACCGGAACTTCCGGAAGTGTATCAGCATGGGAACAGCACTAGCTCGGCATATACCCTATTGTTGTGTTCGGTATGAAATCATCCACTGAATTAAACCGCAGTAAAAAGGCATCAGATAAATATCTTATTCTTTTTTATTTGGCATAAATCTGTTCATCAACCTCAGTCCTGATCAAAACTACAACATTGCTTAGAAAATTACATTGAAAAGGCATTATTATAGTGTTTGCTAGTGACACTGTGCCTTCTATATATTGCCATTTACATCAAACCTATAATTGTGATTAATTAAATTAGAATTCAAATTAAAACCAGACTTTAGTCAAACATAAATATGAATAAAGGATGTTGCTAAAATATACACATGACTGAACAGAAGCTGTGTCTAACATTCTCATTATTTATAGGGTGTATGCCGAAGCATGCTAATGGGACTTTTAATTTGCCAGTAACCTGGGTTAAGCGCTTCCGGCGAACTGTATGCAATGCAAAATCCGGTGCGTTTAAGGTCTGTTTTCTTTCGAAATCAGCGATCTCCATTAGCTGAGTGATATCCGATATAAAGTGGGTCTCAGATTGTACAAGAAGCACTGCATTAAATTACATTTCCCCCGCCGTGTCTTTGTAATATGACCATTTATTTTACCTCAGCATATTCAATGGA
The DNA here is from genome assembly GCF_049306965.1 of Danio rerio. NCBI lineage: Eukaryota > Metazoa > Chordata > Actinopteri > Cypriniformes > Danionidae > Danio > Danio rerio. The sequence continues at coordinate 2,142,672 of NC_133182.1, read as the reverse complement.
GCTTCTGCGTTAGCCTGCCGATTCTGACGAGCGCATGCGTGTAAACGACTTTTTATCTTGTTTTACGCTTGAGCAACTAAATGAATGCCAGAGTTTGTTTAACTGATTGTATTTTAATGACATTACAACATCGATGCTGTAAAAGGAACCGTATAAAATGGAAAAAAAAATCACAAAAACAGGTCACCGGAAGTTTATCAGCATGGGAACTGCACTAGCTCAGCATATACCCTATTGGGAACTAAATTACATTGAGAACTTTCTCTGCTTCTTGTTTTGATAACCAATATCCAACCTTCCCAGAACGTTGCAGGGATGTTTATTTAAACTACTTATGTAAAACTCTACTGGTAAACTCAATGAAAATGTTCTAGACAACAATAAGTGTAATCTGTTTAAAGCTGACAAGTATAACTTCCGGTGGTCTGCTGCTGTTATCAGTGGCGGATTTAGGCTTGGGCAGTATGTGCGATCGCCCACGGCAGCATCTTGCTGGGGACGGCATGGGGAGACGGTGCAAAAAAAAGTGCCCCAGTAAAAGCTATGAGATTAGATTTACTTTATGCAAGTGTATTAAGTGTTTATCCCAGAATAAAGATGTTAGAGGCTATTCACATCTGGCGTCTGTTATTCTTCATGTGCAACCAAAACATTCAATCATTCATTCATTCATTTTCTTTTCGGCTTAGCCCCTTTATTAATCTGGGGTTGCCACAGTGGAATGAGCCAATAACTTATCCGGCATATGTTTTACACAGTGGATGCTCTTCCAGCTGCAACCCAGCACTGGGAAACACCCATACACACTCATTCACACTTAAAACACTACAGCCAATTTAGCCTAACCAATTCACCTGTACCGCATGTGTTTGGAATTTGGGGGAAACCCACGGAGGAAACCCACACGAACGCAGGGAGAACATGCAAACTCCACACAGAAACACTAACTGACCTCGAACCAGCAACCTTCTTGCTGTGAGGCAACAGCACTACCACTGCGCCACTGCGTCGCCCGCAAACGAAACAATGCTGGTGCAAACAACTTGTCGCATGTGCGCAGAAAACACGTGCTGCTCCTGATCCCGGTTGTTTACTGTTCATGCACGTCGATACGCGTCGACATGCAAGATGACGAAACTAACGTTTATACCATATGATGATGAAGATGATGATACTTTGACTAAGCAAGTCTATAAAGCAGAAAGGAGGAATAATCAGTCAGGGAGGTAACGAAGACGTCATAACATTAATTCTCGGCCATGAGTCGAGTCTTAGACGACAGCAAATTCTATAGAACATTTTTTTTCTATTAAAGTGTCATGAATAATATGTCTTAGAATAGTACTCCAGTTGTGTCTTTACATTGTTTTTCAGTTCCATTTAGGAACAATTTCTAATATTTATATAGGAATAATAATTGTACAATAATAATAATAATAATACCTAGAATTGTACATTTCCTAAAGAAAATGTGAATGGGGTTTGCTTGGCAAAACGATGGGGTAAAATGCATTTTTGTTGGTTGCTAGGGTGTTCTGAGTGGTTGCTGACAGTTTATGAGGTGATGACGGGGTGTTCGGAGCGGTTGCTAGGGTGTTCTGAGTGGTTGCTAAGTGGTTACTATCAATAGGGCCCATGTAAGTCAATAGGAGAACTTTGGTACGTCCTAGAGCCCCAGGGGTGCAACTTATACCCCCTTGCGGGGTATGTTCTCACTTAGGCTGCAACCCCCTACAGCTGTTGTGAATCCCATATATCTAGGAAATTCACAGTCGGCGCTGTGATTCGTCAAAGTTTGGCTCAATGTTAAGTCTATGGGATTTTCACCCCTTATAAAATATGTTTGGGGGTATGTTTGGGGTGGTTTTGCTCAGGGTGCCATTTAAACTAGAACCTCCACTGGCTGTCATTTATATTTCTAAAACTCACTATAGACTTCAGGGGCCTCATGTATGAAGACTTGCGTTGAATTAATACTAAAACATTGCGTACAGACAAAGCTGTAAATGTGCGTATGTATTAAAAAATCAGATGTGTGAAACACTGCGTACGCCGAATCCCACGCATATTCTCTTAGTATATTCGAATTAACGTGAAACGGAGCGTAACATGCACTAGTGCAAAACCCCTCCCTGCCTCCTCCCCCCTATATGAATATGCTAATGACTCTTCTTTGGCAAAACCCAAATGAAAAGGCAATGGCAAAAGCAAGCAAAAAGAGAAACTTGGAACCGAATGTGAATTGGAGGTGCTCCTATCAGAGGTAGATCGGAGAAAAACTGTGTTAATTGCAAGTTTGTCCTCCGGAATTAATTTTTAAAAAATAGTAATAAAATAAATAGAGTGGGGGAGTTTAGCTGACGCGGCTACCACATTGGGATCTGAATGTAACCCCGCTGGTCCTACGCCACCCAACCCACTCCAAGCTGGTATCAAACTGTCGACCTTCCGAACATGAACATCACACTGAGTGAATTAAAAAAAGAAATGGTTCGATGTAAAGATGTTAAATTTTGTAGTGTCTATTTAGGCTAAGAGCAAATGGCACACTTAGTTGGAATGAGCTAGTTGAGTGATTCCCGCCCATCACCGTTTGACTGACAGAGACGACATAACTAACGAGAGCGGCAAACAGCAGCATGAGTGTCGTAGCACGTAAAGTGCATGGTAACATGTTTTGACGCTATCAATCATGAACTCGGTTGGAATCCAGCGTCTGATGAACTCATTCTCCTTTTTTTCGTGCTACATATCAGATTTTGCCTACTCTTCATCACGAGGAAGACTAGTAGGAGTCATTAATAAGTGTGTGTCTTATGTTAAGCACATTTGAGCATCACATAGTATTTGCACATTTATTAAATGTTTCTGATTCACGTATTCGTCTTAAGCTGGCGCCTTTGTAGCAATGTGTGTGCAGTCGAGCGCTCCGATGACATTGGGCAACTCGGCGATCGCTGCAAGTTGCGCAATTTAACATAATTGCCTCAAGGAGTCGCCAATGGAAATAAAACAAACAAGAAATGCACGTACGCCAGACATGAAGTTGACGTGGACCAACGCACACTCTCACGTTCATTTCATCGTTAGTAAATCCAAATGCGAGCGTGAAACCTGCCGTTCGCAAAGTTTTTGTGCGTACGCAGCGTTGGTACACGAGGCCCCTGGTGTGTTTAATTACATTCACTTTGCTGGCATCATGTAGTGCTGAGGTGTGTGTGCAAATACTCATCATTGTAGCAAACAGAAGTGTATTTGATATAACAATCGCCGTCGTTTAACGTCCTGACGAGAGACGTTCTTGCGCAAAACTGAAAGCCGCCATAGTTGTTCGGCTGTCCCTCCTCCCACGGTATAAACGCAGATTCGCTCCGGTCAGACCAGATCCACGGAGACACTGCGTCATTCCGGTAGAGTCCGATCCAGATCCAGTCTCCGGTGAACGCAGGATCCACCGATTTCAAAAGTGCGTCATAATCCGCCGAGTCGTCGATGGTGGCGAGATCGGTGTAGCGCTGGCGGCAGTGCGCCTGCGCATCAGGCCAACTCATCAGCTCAGGAACAAAATAAAAGTCTCGAGGAGATTGAGTGACAGAGACGGCATTCAGAGCTGAAGAAACAACACATGAACACGTCAGTCTGCAGGACAGCACATCACATCTCATGCTGTATACTGTATATGCAAACAAACTTTCAATACTCAGTCAGCCAGTTTAAGCACTTCCGGTGAACACAACCGTCATCTCATTACATAATCACTGAATTTAAGATCGGATTTCATGTCAATACCATAGATATTTATATTAGATGTTGCCTACGCTGTTGTCAATAGAGTGGAGGAACTATTTATTAGTATGCAAAACCCCGTAAGAGAGTTAGCATTTTAGCAGTTCCGGTTCCCTCGTCCCAAAGTCAAAGGGATTTTAGTTAAAGAGCCCCTATTATGGGTTTTTGAGAATGACCTTCTATGTAGTGTGTAACACAGCTCTAAGTGAAGTGAAATATCCAAGGCTTAAATCTGAAAGTAAACAGTTTTAGGGTGCTTTCACATCTACACTTTTGTTTGGGAACCTGTCTCGTTTGCCCAGTCTTGCGTAGTTCGTTTGGCATATGTGAAACCAGCAATCGCGCTAGGATCCACGCCAAATCAATCACTCCGAGATCGCTTGAATGAGGTGGTCTCGGCTCGATTGAAACGAACTCTGGAGCGGTTCGATTGCAGTGAGAAAGCAAACGATCCGAGCGCGGTTGTATCACAGTGTTTTATGGATATGTAATAGGCATACGGCTATATGAAGAGAGAACTATGAGTAGGGCGGAAAGTTTCGCGAGTCTCCGGATGCCCGCAAACGAGTGATGATCTCCCGGTAATCTCGCGTCTCCCTCCCGGTCATCAAATAAGCTACGATACGCACCCTGCTCACCCCTCCCCACCGCATCTCTCCTCACTCTTCAGACACGTCGCGCACGCACCCTGTCAATCACCACCAAACCACCACCACCTCTCCTGACAGCTGAGCGGGACTCTGCAAAACAGTGACACTCTGACCAATGTGAGGAGAGTTTACCCACACGTGACTTGTTTTAGCTCTTTTGGTCCGATTAGAAACTTTGCAAAGCGAACCGCTCCAAGAGCAACAATGTAACAATTGTAATCTCTGTTTCAGAACAACTGAATCGATTCACAGGTGTGAAAGCCTGTAAGTAGTAAGTCATCCGGGCACTTCTCGCACACTGATTTTCGAATTCTAGGAATTCGGACAATACTACTCAGCTCGCATACTGTTTTTGGCGTACTATATATGTAAGAGCCAATTATGCATAATTTATTTGTGATAATAATTTAGTTAAAAAGGTTAAAACATGATAAAAGTTGATATTTAAATATAATAAGGATTCATTGTGATTGTTTTATCTAAAATGCATAATTTAGTAATTGATATAATTTAAAAACCTTTAATTTGGTATTTGGTATTTTGGCTTCCGACAGTAATACGTCATGAGGTCATTAGTTCATGTGTTTAAGGCAGATTGCAGTTATGGATGTTGGAAGCAACACAGTGGCTGTTTCTCAATATGCGTTCTTCAGCGGTCTTGCGTCCTCGTGTTCTCGTGCAACGTCATCATCAGCTGCCTAAGTTCAGTTCCAATACTCAAGATCGCAAGTACGGAGGACGCGTGAAACTTCCCGGATGTGATCTTGATATCGAGGACGCACTGATGAGACTTGAGCACCGAACTCGCTCTGGAAGTCCCAGAAGTCATTGCGACTGGAGGTGGGAAGTGCAGCATTTTATCTAGATTTATTATTAAAGTTCAGAGAGATCACTTATTTACCTCAGGAGTTTCCCTAAATGAAACGGTGAATATAAACATTAACATGAACATCTTTATAAAAGAATACACACATTAAGGGTGTTTGTTAGATGAAATTCGTATTAAAATTTGTTTTATTTATATTGTGTTGAGTATATTTATAATGCTTTTATGCAAAGTATATATTTTGAAGAGGGGGGAAACAATAAATTGTTGTATGAAGGCTGTAATGTTTAAATAATTTCCATTTAAAACGCGTGAAGGTCACATGACCATCTGGAAGAACGCAGCATCCTATTTCTCAAAGGACGCGTTCTCTGCCCTCGCGGTCTCCTGAGTTCGTTCTTCCGAGGACACCTGGCAAGACCGCACTCTACAAGAACGCACGTCCGTTCTCTGCGTTCTTGGAATTGAGAAACAACCCGATTTTTGACCGAGCTGATCGAGTCTATTGTAACTTGCATTTGTTCAGTAAAACTTTTTTAAAAGAAGATTCGGTCTTACTCGCGTTTTTATAATTACTCGCGTTTTTTTAAATACTGGTTGTTGGAGTTGAAGCTGCAAAAGGTGGTACATAAGGATTTGCACGAAAAGTGTGCCACTACATTAGTCAAAAAACTGTGTTGCTTCCAACATCCATAACTGCAATCTGCCTTAAACACATGAACTAATGACGTATTACTGTCGGAAGCCAAAATACCAAATACCAAATTAAAGGTTTTTAAATTATATCAATTACTAAATTATGCATTTTAGATAAAACAATCACAATGAATCCTTATTATATTTAAATATCAACTTTTATCATGTTTTAACCTTTTTAACTAAATTATTATCACAAATAAATTATGCATAATTGGCTCTTACAATATAGTATGGAAGTATGCGGTTTCGGACGCAGCCAATATGCTAAAAAAAGTTTACAGATTGATCTTTTTCTTCTCCCAGAACTCTGTGGTCAGTTGTTTGGGACAATATAAACAACTGTTTTAATATGATCTTAATTTATACTCGCTCTGCGCATGAATGTTTTGAGATGTTACTGCATCCATAACGCTGGAATCGCTGATGGAGTGTAAATCTGGATTATTATCGGAAATGGACAAAATAACTAAATTATTTTAACTAAATTTAACTAAAAATGACTATTATAAAGTACAACATTGACTAAATGAAATGTGCATGATCAATATGCTTCGGTTAACGTGTTTGTTTTTTAGTTAATTCCTTTGTATACCGCTTCATGTAAAACTCTGTATTCCCCTGGATAAATCAATTAAAATAACAATAAAAGATCTGATTTCTTTAAAAAAAAATCGCTTTAAAAACAGCTTTAAAGCATTAGCCATGTAAATAAAGGCTTTTTATAACTTTTTCCCTTATTTTTCGAGTGCCTTAGACTGATTTTTGCTGTTTATTCTGTTGAATCCCTTGCTCAAAGAGCACGGACACATTATTTAAGCTACCCCTGAGCACTTGTTTGATCTTGAATGCTTAAGTCTATTTAACGGAGTATATTTTAACAACATCCATGCTGTAAAAGGAAGCGCATGCAATTGACAATAGTCGCATTAAGCTTTCACCGGAAGTTTGTCGGTAGCTGAAAAACACATTTACAGCTCATTAACATATTAAACTAATCAAACTAACCTGCCAAAAGAGCCAATAGCAGAACAGTCTTCATCATGATCCACCAAGCCACTTCTTTAGACAGTACAGTAGACTAAATGTCACGTACTCCTTCTGTTTCCTCGCCTCCTTCCCTGTTTTATCATTTTACATACTTTGCAAAAGATATTAAAATTCAGTCAGTGAGATCAGAGATTTGCATATTAGCAAATATAATGTTGAGAATACGCCAAGAAAACTAAAGCATGTGTGGGATTTCATCTACACAGCAAAACAAAGCTTTTCTGTCTGCTTTCTGGTCCAAATGTCTACAAATTCTTAAATTAAGATGCATTTTCATAGACTAGCAAAACATATTGTGTTGTTTTCATAAATAATATGTATAAACGAAGTGAGGTTTTCCTTAAAACAAGCTAAGTGATCTTGTTTTTGCCTTGAAATAAGATCATTTTGCTTGTTTTAAGTGAAGTTTCCCAAACTAATTTCGAGAGGAGCACATGATAGAATTGACTACAGCTGATCCCTATCACTAATCACTAACTAGCCAATCGGATCACTCTAAATTCAATATAAATATCCAGCCTAACTTCATTCCTCATCTTCGTTTTGGAAACCCCCCCCATCCTTCCCTTCTCCCTCCTCCTCAGTTCGGGCGACACGGTGGCTCGGTGGCTAGCACTGTTGCCCCACAGCAAGGAGGTCATTGGTTCAAACACTAGCTGAGCCAACCGATACTCTCTGTGCGGAGTTTGCATGTTCTCCCCATGTTCGCGTGGGTTTTCCTGGGGTACTCCGTTTTCCTCCCACACTCAAAAACCATGCAAAGTTAAAGTCACAAGCACATATTACAAATTAGCGCAAATAGTGATTTATTTGGGGAGCTATCGAGAACTACCTGATCTCATATCCTTCCTAATGCTTATTGACCAGGCGGGAGCCTTGGGCTCACGGAGCTCAGGGTTCTCTCCCGGGACAGCATGCCAAACTAGCTTAAATAGTCAAGCAGTATCTAAGTGTGAACTCTTGAAAAAGTCACGAAACACCAGAGCTGTTGACAGTCGTACAGATGTTACTACATCAATGTGGTCCTTTTGCCTCTATTCATACCGCGGCGACAGCGGTAATTGGTGCTCCAGCAGCTTTTGACCACTGGGTGGCACTTTAACCACAGATATTCAGCTTTGCCTTTTCACAATACTAAACAGACTGTATGCGTACCTTATGTGATGTGATGCGTTCAATTAAAATATAATTTTGCTTTAGTTTACTTAGTAATAAACATGATCTTACACTATACTGTACCGTTCGCATCCCGTCCCTTTGTGCCCCCTGGCGGCATATTAACAAACTGCGGTCATACATTAAAAACATGTGCCATTTAAAACACCGGTCGTATAAGCCACGGCGGTAATAGCCACATTGAACTCACCTACTGTATATGAGTCCCACACTGCTAAAAACACTATTAGGACACATATATCTCACTAAAAAGTGAAAATTGATTGTTTTTGCGTTATTTCAAGCAAATTCGTACTTCCGGTTTGAAACTATTTTTTTTTGTCATGGAATTTTTATTCTTGCAAATAGCATTTTACATTTTATAACAATCCACAAAACAAAACAATCCCCAATTAAAACAATCAACATTTACAAATGAATAAATAAAATAAACAAAATAATAATAAATAAAATAAAATACAAATACAGAAAAAAAATTATAAAAAAAAAAAATTACAATTACAAACCTGAAACTAATTTTTGAAGCTGCGTCAGCCATGAGATCTTAGCATGTATTCCAGCGTGTAGACAGGACGCTTGTACCTGGGAGTAGCGTATTACGTCTCTGAGTGTGTTGCATTGATTCATGAGTATGACTTGGTTTAAACCCATCAGCGCGCTCTATTGTGCATGCGGTGCAGCTTCATTAATATGCATGATAGCTTCCAAAGACTGTTTTTACCTGATACAGTGTTCAGACGGCAGAGAGACGACATGTTGTGTTGCCAAGCGGGAGAACAAGAATTGTTTGGAGAAACGGGTCGCCAGTGTTGCTTGTATAATGTGCTGCAGTGAAGGATTTGTTTTCATTTTCCCTCTATGAGAGCGCTGCTGGACTCACGTGTGGATCAGTGCACGCGACGCTCGACAGAAATACGGGTGGGAGTGTAGGGGGAGGAAAAATGGGCAGGGTTTGAATTAAAATGGGAGTTGTCATTTGGGCACGCGCTTCTGTCCGTGTACAAACAAACACACACACAGGAGAGACAGTGTGTTTAATGACGGTGGGATGTTTGATACCGCACGTCGTATAAGAGAAAAAAAGCCTCTGCATTTCTCTGTTCCTCAGATGCACTCAGGAGGTCAGAAAGCCGTGTGTGTGTGTGGACTATCCTGTCACAAAATGCGGCGAAAATTCAACACGACGGTCGGCAATAGTTTGCTTACAGTGCTCACGTGTTTACACACAGAGAGCAGCATTTACAGCAGACCTTTCAATATTATAGTGATATTAACGTACTGTAAACTAAGTAACATAGAAATCATTTGACTAAGGTCTGTCTGTAGACACTGAAAGAGTACTGCTGACCATACCAACTATAACTCTGCCATCTGAATGAACAAAGAAAGGGCGCTGATCACACTCTTGCCGAATCTGTAGAGACAGGATAATCCACACATACTGGCGCTGTGACTTTTCTCAAAGGAGACAAGCAGCAAATCCAGATCTCACCATTATCTCAAGTAAAAAATGTTCCAAACAAACGTATTTCTGCTGCGCATCGCGTCTACGCATCCACACGTGAGTCTAGCAGCGTCTCATAGAGAGAAAATGAAAACAATACCTTCACATTATGAAAGCAAAACTGGCGACCCGTATCTCCAAACAATTCTTATTCTTTTCCCACAACTTTTGGCAACACGACGTGTGTCGTCTCTCTGCTGTCTGAACACGGTTTCAGGTACAGTCTAAGAAAGCAAGCATGCATATTAATGAAGCTGCAGCGCATACATAATGGCGTGTGCTGATTGGTTTGAACCAAGACATACTCATGAATGAATGCAACACACTCAGAGACGTAATAAGGGACGCCTTGGCACAGACGTCCAGTCTGCACGCTGGAATACACGCTATTATCTCATGGCTGACGCAGCTTCAGAAATTAGTTTCAAACCGGAAGTACGAATTTGCTTGAAATAACGCAAAAACAACCAATTTACACTTTTTA